>NC_089588.1:114144106-114336469 GCF_019320115.1 Miscanthus floridulus | reverse complement strand
CCCCGCCCCGGCCACACCGCCCTAGGTATTGCAATCTTGTATTTCTTGGTAGTGGTAGTGGTAGTGGTGGGGTGGTGGTGGAGTGGTGGTGGATTGGTGGAGTGGTGGCGGTGGTGCTGGGGTGGTGGAGGTCATGGTGGTGGTGTTGGGGTGGTGTTGAAGTGGTGGTGGAGGTTTCGGCGGAGGTTTCGGCGGTGGTGTGCCGATGGCGTTTCGACGTTTGGGATTGTCGATTGTTGTTTATGTTGGAATTGTATATGTGCATGCCGGCCATCGTGCCGTTGAGATATATATGCTTGCCGGCCATCGTGTCGTTTGTTTCTTGCAGGTTTTGGAGACCTCACCCTGCAGGGGAGGTGCTGCCGAAATTTTGAATTGATGGTCTTGTGTCCTTTTGATTTTCAGAGAAGATCCCGTCGGAGGCTAGCCGGAGTACCTCGTCTTCCTTGACGTTGCGAGTCTGCCCGCACCGCGTCGCCTCGCCACTGCACCGACCCGCCACGGCCCCGCTAGCCTGACTTCACCGCCACCTAAGGTATAACCACTATTTCTTTGTCCTGGGCATGTATCTCCACGTAACCCAGTTAGGCGTCTCCCATTCGAAAGAGATAGGGTTACAAATATGCAGATCTTTGCATATCTATAACCGTATTTGTTTTGAATTGTCCATGTTTTTTTGGACAGCCCGAGGATGCGTAGATGGTGTTAGTTTCCATGGTCTGCTCCGATCCGAGACAGAGTTTCGACAGTACCTTCCTGTTGTTCTCCGGATACACAATCTCCCTGTCCGGACGTGTATTTGGAGAACAGCGGGGAGGTGCTGCCGAATTTCTGTCTCGGATAGGACTAGACCATGGGAACTAACCCCATCTATGCATCCTCGGGTGGGATTAGGACCTATCCTTACCTATTAGATGGTAGGAATGACGTGTAGATGCAAGTCCATGGTCATATTTATTACTTGGTGATATATATGTTAGAGGATGGATGACCGTGAGTGGATGTACTCGGGCCACCGGAGCACCCGTGAGATTACCAGAGAATGGGTCGTCAGGACCGAGGCTTTCATCGAGCAAGCATTTGACCAGGCTCCCGGAGCGGTTGCCGTTTTTGTCCTTGCACCAACTGTAAGAACAGAAAGAGGTAGACAAAGGAGGTGATGACTTCACATCTTGCTAGGAATGGATTTACGAAAAACTATACCCAGTGGACCCACCACGGTGAAGCCAATCGTGTGAGAGAGGAGGT
Source organism: Miscanthus floridulus (assembly GCF_019320115.1). Classification (NCBI taxonomy): domain Eukaryota; kingdom Viridiplantae; phylum Streptophyta; class Magnoliopsida; order Poales; family Poaceae; genus Miscanthus; species Miscanthus floridulus. Next base: position 114,335,221 of record NC_089588.1, on the reverse strand, counting down.
GGTGTGACCACGTGTCAAGGATTATAATGCTGATGCCGGGGTAGCAGATTGGTTAGATGACTTTCACGAAGCACACTTCGCTGAAGGACGTAGGCAGGAGGAGGAGCCAGAGGCAAGCGCAAAGGCGTATTACGACATGTTGTCTGCGGCAGGAAAACCCCTTCATGGCCACACACAGATTTCAAAGCTTGATGGCATTTCACGCTTAATGGCCTTAAAGTCCCAGTTCAACCTCAGTCGAGAGAACTTTGATGAAATGTTGACAGTTATTGGCTCCATCCTTCCGGCTGGTCACCTTTTGCCACAGAACATGTACGAATCACAGAAGGTCCTTCGTGCACTTAAGATGCCGTATGAGCAGATACATGCTTGTCCGAAGGGCTGCGTCCTCTTTAGAAAAGCACACGCGGATGCAGAGTATTGTCCAAAGTGTAAATCCTCTAGGTATCTGGAGGTAGACTCTGGTGATGGTGAGAAGAGGCAGAGTCCGTACACCGTGAAAATCCTACGGTACCTTCCATTCATACCGAGGATCCAATGGCTATTCATGACAGAGGAGTTCGCGAAACAGATGACATGGCACAAAAATGGAAAAAGATACAGTCCTGAGAAGATGGTGCATCCAGCCGATGGTGAAGCATGGCATCACTTTGATAACATTCATCGTAACAAAGCTGGAGAGGGCTACGAGGAGAGGGCGACCAAGGCGTTGGCCAAATCTTTTAGATGCCGCATCTCAAACATGCATTACGAGGCGCGGCTCCAGGCCATCATCGATTACTGTGCCGTCTACGAGGCTCGGAAGGTGAAGAAATAAGATGCAAGATTAATGCATCTGACCAAAGAGCAGTACCTGAAGGTAAATATACAACATCAATATTGATTTCTTCTGAGATTGGGTAGCTTGAATTGTTCTTATATCTGTCAATGTACTTGATGTCGTACAGGTGCCTCCTGGCTGGTGCACCAATAAAACGCGGGCCTGGAAGACGATGGTCGACAGGTGGGTGAGTGCCGATTGGGCGGATAACCACACCGTCCTCCGGGAACGGCGTTTGCTGATGCCAGGTGTATCACACCACCAGGGCAACCTTAACATCCACGAATACGGGGCAAGATGGGTACGTGACTTGGTGTAGCTTCAATTATTCTTTCAGACGCTTATTCCTGCATGATTTGTAACCGTCTTGTTGTTTTTGTCGCAGTCGGCTGCACATCAAAACCAGCCATGCGAAGAGCTCAAGTCATGGGTTCTGGCCCACAAGGGTAAGGCGACAGACGAAATCGACTGGAACCCGGACGACCCAGCCGAGTCCTTCACCAACGAGAGCATCCCCGAGCGCATCAGTCAGTACACCGAGGCGGCAAGGACGGTCCATGGGGCAGACTGGGATCCGCACACCGCGGACATTGACGGTGACATCGTTATGAGGGTGGGAGGAGGCAAGAAGCATGGGCGGTACCTCATCGGCAACAGCACGCTCGACCCGCACAGCACTCCCACTCTCTCACAGGTCCGGGCAAGCAGCACGAGCGGTAGCGTGCCCATACGCCCAAGGCAGGACACTTCGACGCATCGTGTGGCAGCACTACAGGTTATTTCTGTTTTATTCGTCGTTCTTTGGTTTTACATTCCTCGAAACTGCTTGTAACAATGCGGTGAAAAATTACAGGCCCAGGTGCTTGCGCTCCAGGAGCATAAGGCAAGGATGGAGGAAGAGCGACAGAGGGAGCGGGAGGCCGAGCGACAGAGGATGGAGGCCGAGTGACAAAGGTTGGAGGCCGAGCGGACGAGGTTTGACGCCTTGGCTCAGTACGTGGCAAGTCTTGGCGTCACGATGGGTCGTCCAGCGCCACCAGAGCTGTTCGTTCCTCCACCGCCTTACCCATACCCACCTTACCCATCCGTGAGTTCAACTTCTCTAACAAAAGCTCTTTACTGTGCATGTCGGCCATCGTGCCGTTGATATGTGATGGGAGGCCTTCGTGCCGTTCATATATATGTGTGCCGGCCATCTCGCCGTTGATATGTGGTGGACGGCCATCGTGCCGTTGGTTTTCTTGCAGGTTTTGGAAACCCCACCGTGCAGGGGAGGTGCTGCCGAAATTTTGATGTGTCTAGGCTTAGATTTCAATTTTATACCTAGTTCTGCAAATATTGACTTGTGTACGCTTAGATTACAATTATATGCCTTAGTATTACTATAATTACTAATTTTTCTTCTCCTTTGTGCAGAATCAATCGGCGGGTTCGAATAAGGGGCCTCAGCAGCCGCTGTCGGGAGGGTCGTGGCACGCGCCGTATCCACCACTTCCGCCGCATCAGCAGCCATCGGGAGCGTCGGGGTACCAGCAGTATCCACCGCCGCAGCAGCAGTAGCCGCCGGAGGGAGGGTCGAGGGACTGGGATGCTTGGGGGTGAGCTTGTTGCTCTTCATAATGTATTGTCGTGCACTTTGTGAGATGAACTGTTGGATTTGAGATGTTAAGATGGATTATGTGAGACATGTGATGTGGATGGCATATTTGTTAAATATGTGATATATATGATGTGTTATATTTGTGAAATATGTGATGTTGAAGCTGGAAATATAAACAAAAATAAAAAAAATGCTCTCTGGACTCTTTGCCGAGAGCTAATATTTGCCGAGAGCCCAACTAACTGGGATCTCGGCAAAGAGTAAGATTTGCCGAGCACCTAACTCTCGGCAAATATGACTCTTTGCCGAGAGCATATTCTAGGGCTCTCAGCAAAGCTTTCCTTTGCGGAGAGCTGGCTCTCGGCAAACCTTTCCTTTGCCGAGCGCTGGCTCTCAGCAAAGAAGTTTTTTTTTAAACCACCTCAGCCCCATAATCTATTTTATTTTTTTTTTAAAAAAATTCTTTGCCGAGAGTTGCTCTCGGCAAAGAAGTGTATGGGACGACCGTTACGGGCAGGTTGCCGTTACAGCGGTGATATTTTGCCGAGAGTTAGGTTTTGCTGAGAGTTTTTATTTTGCTCTCGGCAAAGAGTTTGCCGAGAGGGGCTTTCGGCAAATAAACCTTTGCCGGGAGACCTTTTGCCGACCGCTCTTTGCCGAGAGCAGCTCTCGGCAAATGATCTGCCGAGAGTGAAATCCTCTTTGCCGAGAGCTTCGGGCTCTCGGCAAAGGAGGGGAATCCGGTTGTGTTTGGCATAAAAGGGCCTAGAGAACGCATGAGAAGGAGAACATGCGAGATGAACTCCCCACCTGTGCTGAGATGCTCATAGTGGAAATCGGACCCGCAACGAGGCTCCGTGTAGAAAAGCATCTCCAGCCACACCTCCGAGATGAGGTGCCAACGGTCAGCTTCATCATCGATGTCAATCAGCTCCTGGGCGACCGCGCGTGGGCACGAGGCAGCACCGCAGCACTGGAGAGTAAAGCGCTTCCTCTGTACTCGGCAGAATCGAGCCGTGTATCTGTTCTTGTTTCTTCATAGCATCAAACACCTTGATGGCAGCTTTCTTCTCATCTAGATTATCCGTTGCTGACTGAGATCTAAAAGGATTTCTGTGAGTCCTTCATGAGCTTTGTAATGTAGAAGCCTGGATTTGCTTGTAAGCAGGACATCACACTTGAACACCAGGTACATGATATACTGAGATAGCTCCCTGCTCCTCTTCTTCCTCTCCGTCGTCGTCGTCCTAGTTTCATCATTTTCAATACCATGGCCATTGTCCTCCGAGAAGTAGCAGATTTCTGTTGCAATGTGCCAGATGCTAACTTTTGCGCTTTTCGTGTGGATATATGCTTGCTTCGATGAAGAGCAAAGCTGCACGTGCAAATAAACTGCCAAGTAAAACATATAATTACCAACTAAAATAGAATAATATATCAGTTGTAGGACAAGGTAATTAACAGAAAAACAAATGCTTTTATGTATCCCAATCCATCTTAACATGCTTGGATTATTCCCTGAAGCCTGTCATATGTCGTCAGATCGTAATAACAAAATAAATTATTATATGTTAACGCTTGCATGTTGGTTTTAGTTACGGAGAATGTTGCTCACCAGCAGCATCCTTTTCTTGTCTCCAGGGTATAGCACATTCTTCTCTGCTGGGTTGTACCACTGCTCCACAAAGGGGAATCAGTTCTTTGCTCTGGGATGCTGCAAAGCATGCTCCTCAATCCTCATTACTAGTTGATACCCCAAGTATTGGTGCCAGAACTTATCTAGTTCATGAGGACGATGAAGTGAAAGTCAATAGAACTACTGCTTCCTCAGCTCTAAATTGTAGTTCAATTTGATTTGTCCTAAATCAAATTTATATAACTTTGACCGTGTAACTTTTTTTTTGAAATACAAAATAAAGTTAATTATTATTTAAGATGAAGAGAGAACATGTTAATGAGATCTTCAAACCAAGACTCTTGTTTTTTTGAGCAAAAAACCAAGACTCTAGTTATATGAGCCCTTCTAGTTTAACGCCCAAGTAATGCAACACGACCATGACCGGTGGACTCTCTCCACCTTTCTAGACGACACACTGTCCTTCATGTCACCGACAGAGGGCATCATCCGATCCGCCTGCTTCATTACTCTCTCACGTTGCATGCAAGAAGGCCCACCTGGGAGGTTTTTGGCCCATGGAGCAGCAAGTATGTATTTCCTTTCCTTTCTATAATTCTTTGTGTATAATCTCAGCACAATGATAGTCCTTTTCTTCTTATGTTTGGTGATCAGGAAGACAATCTTTTTCTTCCATATTTTTTGTTATTACTTTTAATTATATATTTGCTTTGTTTTATTCCTTTCTTGCTGCTTTAAAATTCGTGTTTCCTTTCACTTCTTCTTGCTCTCTTTATTACTTTTATTTAGAATTTCCTTTCATCTCGTCCATTTCCCCTTTGTTTCGTAATAGTTTTTTCATCAACCCATACATCACTATTATTATGATTGCCTTACATATCATTATTTTTATTGAACAACATTTTTTCAAAGACCGTCCAATGTCTTTTTATTTTTAAGGTTTAACATTTGTTCTCATTAAGCTAAACCACTAATAAAATTGTTCTAGCTTTATTTGAAAAATACTAGATTTACAATGAAAAATGTGATGGCTTCAGGAGCAAAATATTTTTTGGCTACAACAAAAAATGTTGTATCTGCATGAGAAATATTTTTCTAGTGTGAAGCTAGAACAATTTGAATTTAAGGTAGAACAATTTCCTGTACATCAAGAACATTTCTTTAAGCTTCTGCTATAAAAATTATGATATGAACACAAGTTACACATGTGTTCATAGTAAATAAGATCTAGCAAGAGGTGATTACATGACACTGGTATGGTCGTCAAAGTCACTTGGCTTCTATGTAGCCCATGACGTCAATATCGGCTAATTATATAATATATATATATATATATATAGCATATACTAGCAAATAGAAACCAAAAGAGGACCATAAAAGATTCAAATAACTAGGCGCTAGAAGATAGAGCATCTATTTGAGGAAAACCAAAAACTGATTTCATAATTTTTTTCGAGCTAAAACAAAATTTGTAAGATTAAACATGATTTTGGGATTTTTTAGTTGCATAATTTTTCCAGAAGGCATTTGGATAACCTTTTTAAAATAATTAATTAACTCTTTTTGATAAAGTCCATTTGACAACTGAACTATCAACATAATTCAATTCACTCTCATCGTGGTTAGCGCCGTTTAAATCGATAAAAATCATGCATGATCAAATGCATACACGACCAAACTATACATAATAGCCCAAAAAGTATTTGTATTGTAATAGAAAAGAAAACTAAAAACTAGGCAAAGAGCGCTGAATATTTCAAAGAAAAAGCGAACACAATTAATTAGCCCTAGCTAGGTATCTAGAGCTCACCAGATGAATCTAATTCTTAGCCCAGAAAAAAGAACCATATTAACAACAGGAACAATGAAGATAACAGGAAGACTAACCTCAAAGAATTTATATGCTATTGGAGATCAATTTTGAGGGAGAAAATAAAGAAGTACTAATTACATTTTAGTAGCTAATTGGAGATAACAGGCAGACTAATTCCCAGCTCGCCTATAGGGTAGGTCAGGCATGGTGATCCACTAATTCCCAGCGTAAAAAATTATACCGAACAAAGCCTGAACCATCCGGTATTAGGATAAATGATGATCGGCTACAACGCTTGATCTGGTGGCCGCATGCATGTAAAAAATGTACAGCCCAAATTTAATACTCAATCAATTCCGGGGAAGTCATGAAACTCCAGAACAAGTACAGATGACATGAGGAACCGAACCCTGCTGTGTAGATCAGAGGTCTCTTCTTGTTGTGTTGCGTGCGAATACCATAAGCAAGGCTGGAAATTAAAGATACTACTGGGACCGTCCGCCTTACAGAGTGGCCAACGTGCTCGTATAGTTTGGGGGAAGAAGCTTTTTTCTTTCTGGGGTGGGTCGGGAGCTTTAGAAAATGACCACTCAGTATAGTCATATATTGATCAAGTTATGTGTATGAATAAAATTGGCAAGTTAAGTCGGGATAGCAGATACACACACCAGTTTACACATGCATTTGTTATAGTTTTAGGAAAAGGAAATTTATTATGATCCCTGCAATAGTTTTGCCCACAATCATTTATTATTACAAAAGGAAGACAACCACCCATTCTTTGCGAAGATCTCTGTTGCCATAGTTTCATGCGAACGCCGTGCATTTGTTATATATATATATATATATATATATATATATATATATATATATATATATATATATATATATATATATATATAGTTGAACCATCGTTAAGGTTTCAACTAAAAAACAACAAAACAAGAGCCGATATATATAAGTTGAGCTAAGGTTTCAACTAAATAATACTAAAATTCTGCACAGGTGGAATGAAGAGGATGAAAACATATAGAGATTGTAGAGTCTCTAAATTGGTATTGGATTAGCAAATGAATAGAGAGCGGATAAAGATAATTAATTCTGATTAGCTGTACATACTAAATCTATCCACAAAATGTTTAATACGTACGTAGTATAACTTTCTGGGCTGTGTTGGACTACGGGTTAATGGGATACTACATGTTACTTGTGCATATGCAGCTATATATATATATATATATATATATATATATATATATATATATATATATATATATATATATATATATATATATATATATATATATATATATATGATTTTTCCTAGAGATGACAAGTAATTAATAAAGGGTCATGCTTAGTTAGAGCCATTAGGCAGTTTCTGGAAAGATATGTAAATGCTATATGTATCTATTGTACTTATAGGGCAACAATGCAAAAGTGAACATCGTCATATGTTGGCAATGTTTGGTTAATGTGGAAGTTTTCTTGAGGTGATTTTGCATCTATTTCGTTTCCTGTATATTCATTATATATTGAAATCATAGTCGTAGATATAATATATATATATATATGGAGAGTATATTCAGTATCCAGCTACAAAATAAGTTATTCTGTAGCCACCTCCATTTACGATAATTTTATATACTAATTTACGATAATGTTAATACATATTTACGATAGTTGGGTTAACACATGGGGATATTTACCATAACGTTATAGTAAACCACTTAGTAAGGAATTACTATGATCTCGTAAATTAACATAGTAATTATCGTAACTTAAAGTGGCTACAGAATAAGTTATTTTGTAGCCAGCTACATGGTAGTATATATATATATATATATATCCAGCATTCACTTAAGAAGGTTATTTAATGTTATATTCACATCAAACTAAGGAATATAGTGAGAACAAATAATAGTGTATTCCTCTAAATTGATATTGAGGGGAAATAGTTTGGATGCAATTAATATGGTAAAATAGTGACACAACAATTTTTTCTTACTGCATCTTTTGTCACCAGCAACGTATTATGCGGCATACATAAAATGTTCTTCAGTAACATTTATAATGGCAAGGAAAAGAATATTACAATCGTAACTGCCATGGGTTTTAGCAATGAAATAATATTATGGCAGACATAACGTTTCATCCATTATCCAAAAGAAATGATGCATGTTTTGTCAGAAATTGATTATGTCGTAGGGTAGAAAAGTTTTAGTAGTGCGACCATGGTTTTAAATAGCGGGCTATAGCAACGCTATAGCGCCACTATAGCCTCTGGAGAGCCCCCGCTACGCTATTTCTATTTTTTCGCTATGTCATTTATAACCACTATATTATGCTTTAACATCATTAAATTAATTAGCTGTGACTTTAAAATAGCGCTGCTATTTCAACTTTAGCTTTTAGAGTGACAATCTACTTATTATATATTTATCTTTTGCAGTTAAGTTGATCTTTTAGAAAATTGAACATTTGAGTCTCACAAATTGTGCTATAATGTCATATTAAATACTATTCCCAAGACTCCTAAAGCCTGGAAAACATATTGTGTTAAGTAATTTTCACGATTCTTGTGTTTTTATGAAATAATTACTTGATTTTTTATGGTTTTCTTAAAACCCACTATCTGTCATAGCTCCGCTATAGCTGCGCTATAGTTTTATAGCTTCTGGAAAAAAGATGCCACTATTTGCAATAGCCCGCTATTTTAAACCTTGAGTGCGACCCAACAGTAATATTGTATCAAACCTTTTCTGTCAATAATTTTGTAGCATTTGAATTTTGTCAGTGTGGAACTGTATAATAGTGAGGAAAAAAAGCTCAATGACAGTAAACAATATAGTAAACAGCGACGAAGCAAGCAAAATTCAGACAAAATAAGGAGCTTGACAAAAAACCATTTTGTCTCACATTAATTAGGATGAGTGAGTAGTTGAGAGTTTTTACTTTCCTTATTACTTACTGGCTGGGTATTTTAGGTGACACTAGGTTTAAAAGGAATCTCAATATTTCTTGCAAAAAAAGAATAAGAGGAGAGAGGGTCTTGAGAGGACCCATAATACCTTGTATTTTGGTACTCTGGATCTCTTATATTCCAGGACATAGGGAGTATATTTTCATTATGATATCAAAATGCAAACACATGGACTAGGTAGGAGAATTATATATAATATATAGTGGCAAAAAAAAAATCAACAAATCTGTTTCGTGATTGCAGTTCAGTGAGGAAGGACAGGATGAGCAAAGACCTGGAAAAGACAAGTGAATATATTCAGTTGCTTGCCACTCTTGCCGCGACGGTGGCTTACACAGCAGGACTAGATCCACCTGGTGGCGTCTGGGCAGCCAATGGGGAGGGTCACAAAGTGGGAGACCCAATACTCCTGACAACCTACCCTTTGCGGTACAAGGTCTTCTTCTATTTTAACTCGGCGGCTTTCGTGCATCCCTAGTCATCGTGGTCATGCTGCAGAATGTGAACCTGGTTAAAGGCCACGCACTGGAGGCAGCCATCATACTGGATTTCTTTAGCCTCATAGGCGCATATGCCGCCGGGAGCTGCAGGGACACAATCACCACCATTGCCACAGTTGCCATGGCTGGTGGTGTCTTCATCTACGTGGTGATTCAGATCGTCTTCTGCGCGCTAGAGCCCAAGAAGTTCGAAAACGACCAAGATAGGAAGAGCTATGAGCGTCAGATGGATATGAAGCGTGAGGTGTTGCTGCTTCTTTCCATCTTGGCTGCAACATTCAGCTACCAGGCCGGCCTGACTCCGCCGGGTGGGTTATGGGAAAACGATGACAGCAAGCTTGGCCACCGTGCGGGCTTCCCGGTGCTCCTGGACAAGTACCCTCGCCGTTACAAGGCCTTCTTCTACTGCAACGCCGCGGGCTTCATGGCGTCCGTGGCTCTCATCATCCTCCTCTTGAACCAGGACCTGTATAAGCCTGGCATACAGTGCCATGCGCTGTATGTGTGCATGGTGGCCGGTATGTTTGGCCTCATGGGTGCCTACGCCGCTGAAAGCACTACTACACAAATCTTAACCGAGGTGGCAAAAAGTCTTAACTGAGGCGGTTTTTGCAACCGCCTCAGCCAAAAGGTCACGGTTAATTGTGACCTTAACTGAGGCAGTTGCCCTGCTCGCCTCGGTTAATAGTATAAAAAAACAAAAAGAAAAAGAAAACCCTGTGGATAAGTCCGGCGAGCCCATCCACGCTCCACCGCCGCCGCAGCTGCTCGCTGGTGACGCATCCTCGCCGGACCGCCGAGATCCGCTTGCCCGTCTCTGTATCTGGTCGCCCGCACCGCCAGCCTGCCTCGCCCACGGATCCGGCCACCACGGGCAGATCCGACAACAATGGTCGCAGATCCGGCCACCACACGGGCGGATTCGGCCACCTCGCCCGTGGATCCGGCCACACGGGCAGATCCGGCCACATGGTAGGGGCGCCGCGCCCGCTGGGAGGTGGTGGTGTTGTGCCCGCCGAGAGGAGGTGGTGCCGCACCGCGTGGCCAGCCCGCCCGTGAACCGCCGTAGTAGGGAAGAAGGGGCGTCGCCATGGTAGGGAAGAAGGGAGGGAGAGGGGTGGGCTCGGGAGGGAGAAGGGGTGCCGACTCAGAGAGGAGCGCCGTCAGGATGGAGGGGCTCGGGAGAGCGAGGGGCGCGGTCGGGCCTCGGGAGGAGACCGATGCCGCCGCTATCGGCAGAGGGAGATGGGGGGAGGAGTGGGAGCTGGTCAGACTGAGGATTGTGAAACCCTAAGTTAGTTATATATGGAGACGGTAGTCGGCTGGTGTGGCCTGATTTACCGAGGTGGTTGGGTTAGAATGCCTGCCTCGATAAATGATTTATCGAGGCGGTTGCACAAGAATGCCCGCCTCAGTTAATACTCATTAACCGAGGCGGTTGGGTTATGTTGCCCGCCTTGGTAAAGCATTAACCGAGGTGGTTACTAAGCCGGCTGCCCTGCCATGAATAACCGAGGTGGGCAACCGGCCCAATCGCCTTGAAGGCCTATTTTGAAACGCCTCGCAAAATATTTTGTGCAGTAGTGAAGCTCCATGCATCTGAAAACCTCCTTCGGCTTCTTAGCATTTGTTGGTGCAGGTTTTGTGATCGTGGCCATTCTGGCCATCATCCGTTGGTGTAAAAAGGAGGACCACCGAACAGGTGATGATGACGAGGACAAAGCGTCGATGGATGGCTACCTGATGCTGGTAGGAATACTGGCCGCCAACGTCACCTACCTGATGGGCCTGAAGCCGCACGGTGGCATGTGGAGGGACAACGGCGACAGACACTCTGCTGGCAACCCGGTCCTCTACGACACGAACAAGCGGCGCTACAATGTGTTCTTCTACAGCAACTCCACGTCCTTCGTAGCTTCCATCATCGTCATCGCCTTGCTGCTGTTACGGATGATGCTCCAACCGGAATCAGAGCGTTTTCTGCTGCCGGTGCACACATGGCCGTTTTAATGGACGTCCTCGCCCTCCTGATAGCGTACGTGGCTGGCAATGCTCCGGCGTGGCACACGTCCTGGAAGGTCATTCTGTTGATGTTGCCCATGGTGCTCTTCGTTGGGTCTCTGTCATTGTGGAAGCAAAATGGAGGTGACAAAAAATCTCACGGGCAATCAGCTAATGTGGCCCAGCCAGCCTAACCCAGGTGAACATGCTTGAGTGGTTCCGTGTCGGTGGTCTCCTCCTCGTAATGGCAAATGCAATAGTGAACGCTCTGCTACCTTCTTTTTGTTGTTGTTGTCTTGTCACATGGTCTGTTTGCTCTAAGCTTCCTTCAAGATGTCAGTCCAAGGGTTGGGCGTCCATGTCTTGAGTTAGTTTCCTATATCCCTAGTAGTAAATATGCCTGAGAGTTCCAACTGAACCTAATGAATACTCGAAAATTACTCTATGTATTATCATTAGACACGAGCTATAACTCAGATACACAGGGTGTGACCCAATGTCTTGTAACCGGACTCAATATAGATCATCACTAGACACAAGCTGTTTTAACTCATACGAGCATGAGGTTAGGCTTGCTCCGTCTTGTCTTTCACTAAGATCAAGTCCTTGGTGAGACGAGCCACTTCTTGCTTGAGTTGCTCATTTTCCATTGCAGTTACTTGTGAGCATGCATCTACAATCACATCCTTTTTAGTTATTTCAAAAAGTGATATTGTTGACGACAAAAGGTGACCAAGAGTATGAGGAGGACTTTGTAACAATGTTCTAGACAGCTATATAATAACAAGTAATATTTTGGAACATCGCACATTAGAAGTCTGGGAAGAAAATGAGGTAGAAGATGCCGGCCTCCCTGTTAAACCGGCCGCCTGGCCAGTTCCTAAACCAGCCAGGCCGGCTCTGCTGCGCTGCGCTGCGCCTTGGCCAGGCGCCCTGGGCTCGATGAAACCAGCCTAGCTGACGAAACAACAACGGAAGTGATGTCTCGTCTTGAGTTGGGATGGGACAAGAAAAATCTGTCTGATGATAAGCTTAAGTGTTTTGATGATCCAATGTCGCTGTTGCGCAGCCATGAAGATGATGGTCTGGAGGCGTCGTCATCGCTTCTATGGGTATTTCCTCCTCCACCCTCTCACTGCTAGAGGAGCCCATGCATGTCGCCTCCAGTTTAGCTGGAAACAACAAGGGAAGTGATGAGTCGTCTAGGGTTGGCATATTGGACAAGAAAAATCTATTTGATGATAAGCTTCAGTCTTTTGATGATCCAATGTCATTGTTGCACGGCCATGAGATGGTGGCCAAGGCTCCTGACATACGTTGTTGATCCATGCCTTGCCTCTAAATTAAGGTCATTCTGATTGCCTTCCCCATGTCGCTGCCTCAATTATCAGATGCTTTGGTGCTCCATCGATCTCCTCCGCGGACATCAATGAAGTTCTCGTTTCAATTGAGGAGCTACATGGAGGTCTCGGTTGCCTAGAGGTGTTGTCCTTAGTGGCTAGCTGAGCCACTACGCTCGCTGTTTCTTTTAGAGTTGATAGTAGCTTAGTCGTCAATTATTTGTATGTAATCGCTTTAATTATGAATTCTGTTTGATCCCTGTGCATGAGGCTAGTTTTGCAGGGATCATGTCGGTTTTGCATGGTAAGCCTTTTGGCTTACTAAGACTATTTCTTGTAAATTTTCTTTACTCTTAATGAAAAAACATGCTTAGGCATGGCCGCGAAAAAAATCTATAGCACAAATTTAGCACTCAATCAATTCCGAAGAAGTCACAGCTCCAGAACAAGTATAGATGACATGAGGAACCGAAACCTGCCGTGTACATCAGAGGTCTTTTGTTGTTGCGTGGGAATACCATAAGCAAGGCTGGAAATTGAAGATACCACTGGGCCAGTCTAGTTTGGGGAAGAAGCTTTTTCTTTCTGAGGTGGGGGTTGGGAGCTTAATTTAGAAAATGGCCTTCAATAGTTCACACTATACACCCATAAAGTGTGGACGAGACATGATGGACCGACGTGCTCCCAACCCAATGGTCACTTGCATGAGGGACATAGGCTACCGGATGCAAAGGGCATAAAAACATTTTCTTAAAGTCGGTCCTGTAATGACAAGGGAATACATAAAGTCCAAAATAAGATGATCTGATCAAGTAATGCCATTATTGGGACACACGCACACATCACAGCCATGTATGTACCCGCTCCATGACCTCAGCTGAGCTCTATAAATTCGTAGAGCTGAGCCCCAAGGGAATCACCCCTTCTCAGAGCTTCATGAACTACGCTCCAACGCAGGCACCCAACACTAAGCATGGCCGATCCCGGTGGTGCTGCTCCGCCTCCCCCATCGACGGAGTACCTGCTGAAGAAGTACCTGCTGCTGCTGGCCACCCTGGTGGCGACGGTGACCTACGTGGCGGGGCTGAACCTGCCGGGGGGTTCCTGGCTGGTGGACGACGCGTCGGCAGGGGAGGTGGCCGGCGGTACATCCTCTTCTACTACTTCAACGCCATCTCCTTCTCCGCGTCGCTTCTGCTCGGCCTCCTCGTCCTCTTGCTACAGAAAGAAGGGAGCAGGGAGTACCTGCTCCTCATGTGGACGGTGATGCTCGTCGACGGGCTCAGCCTCATGGGCGCCTACGCCGCCGGGATCAGCCACGACAGGTTCACCACCATCTGCGCCTCCGTGCTGGTGTCCGGCGCCGCCGCCGCCTACGGGGCCATCGCCTTTGCGACGTACGTCGTACACGGGAACAAAACCACCAGCGAGAAGCTGGAGAAGAAGCACGAGATCCTGCTGGTGCTCGCCATCTTCGGCGCCACCATCGCGTACGTGGCCGGGATGAACCCACCCGGTGGCTTCTGGCGGAGCACCGTGGAGGGCCACCACGCCGCCGGAGACCCGGTGCTGCAGCACCTCCATCCCCACCGCTACAAGGCTTTCTTCTTCTGCAACACCACCGCCTTCGTCGCGTCCCTGCTCGCCATTATGATCGTCGTCGACCACGAGAAGCTCGACACCACCTTGAGAAGTACCTATCTAATAAGGCTGGCGACGCTGTATGGCTTCATCATCCTAGCGCTCTTGGGCCTCGGGGGCTCCTACGCCGCCGGGAGCTGCAGGGACGGCACCCACACCGCCCTTGTTGTTGCCCTAGGTATCCCAGTTGTTGTCTTGATGTGCCTCCAGCATGCTCTCCAACATCGCATGCAAGCACTCGTCAAATACTCCAGGTCCTTCAGGTATAGTAATACTCCATATTCGTTCATCTGCCTTGCATAGTAGTTCAATTTTGGCCTTCCATTTTCCTTTACGCATGCATTTATTATCATATATTTATTTATTACTCTCCTTATTCCAAAATTATAAAGACATTTTGGCTTTTGTACCTAGCTACTGGACATATATATAGTGTATATCTAAATATATAACAAAAGCTATGTACTCCCTCCGTTCCTAGATAAATCAATTTCTCCTGTTCGTGCCGGTTAAACTTTTTTAAATTTAACTTAGCTTTATAGAAAAAAGTAATAACATCTATGATGTAAAATTGGCATGTTATAAAAATATATTCTATAATATATCTAATGATACTAATTTGATACCATAAATCTTAATGTCTTTTTTTAGAAATTCGGTCGAAGTTTAAACATTTTGACTTAAGACAACTCTAGGAATCTATTTATTCAGGGACAGAGGGTCTTGTATGCCAAGATGTCTTATAATTTGAAATGGAGCGTGGGAGTATCAAATAAATCTATACATAACAAAAGCTAATGGCATATGTTCATTATGTGACATCACAAACAGTTGGATCGCCGACAAAACCCAAGACCTGGATAAGACCCGTGAATATATTCAGTTGCTTGCCACTCTTGTTGCGACCGTGGCTTACACAGCAGGACTAGATCCACCTGGCGGCGTCTGGGCAGCCAACGGAGAGGGTCACAATGTGGGAGACCCAATCCTCCTGACAACACACCCCGGGCGGTACAAGGTCTTCTTCTACTTCAACTCGGCGGCCTTCGTGGCATCGCTGGTCACCATCGTCATGCTGCAGAGCGCGAAGCTCGTGAGAGGCCATGCGCTGGAGGCGGCCTTGATCCTGGACTTCTTTGGCCTCATCGGCGCGTACGCCGCCGGAAGCAGCAGGGACACCAGCACCTCCATCTACACGCTCGCCATTGCCGGCGGCGTGCTCATCTACGTCGTCATCCACATCGCCTTCTGCACGCTGGAACCCAGCAGCAAGCCTCCTGCCGCCCGGAGCAGCGATGAAGATCACAAGCGATATGAAGCTAAGAAAAATGCTAATCTGAAGAAGAAGCGCGAGGTGCTGCTGCTGCTTGCAATCTTGGCTGCCACACTCGCCTACCAGGCCGGCCTAACCCCGCCGGGTGGCCTGTGGGAGGAAGACGACGACAGGCTCCGCCACCGCGCGAGCTTCCCGGTCCTCCAAGACAAGTACCCTCGCTGCATTACGTCAAAAAACATTTCTAGGGGCGGTTGTAGACCATTTGTAGGGGCGGTTTGCCCAGCCGCCCCTACGCAAGGGTCTCTACAAATCATGCATTTGTAGGGGCGGTTCTCAGGCCGTCCCTACAAATCGATTTGTAGGGGCGGCTAGTGTTTCCAGCCACCCCTATAAATTTATTTCTAGGGGCGGCTCTTATTACCAGTCGCCCCTACAAATAGATTTGTAGGGGCGGCTATAGTACCAGCCGCCCCTACAAACAGGTATTTGTAGGGGCGGTTCAATCTAGAACCGCCCCTACAGTACGTTTTCCCGCAAAAAATCAAATTTTCAATTCAAAATCACTTTGCCGAACGTCCAACAACAACGTTCCGAACAGCGTTCGCGTTGCCGAACGCCCCGTGACCAACGTTACGAACCACGTTCGCGTTGCCGAACGCCCCATGACCAACGTTCGCATTGCCGAACACCCCACTACAGGCATAAGAGTATTCTATAAACTACAGTTACAAGTCCAATTCACATGAATATATACAATCCGTCATTAAATATACAAAATCCGTACACATTGTTATCAACGTCCTAGAGCTAGCCTTTCAGTCTCACGAAGATGTTGGTACTAAGGATTTGTACCTAAGTCAGACTCTCGGTCATGGTAGGCGCCTCTGACGTGTACAATCTGGTCTAATGTGAAGTTGCAAAGGTCGCCGACGAGCTCTAAGAGTTGGTCATCCTTGTATGGGTCTCTTTTCATTCCTTTTTCTTCTCTCCACTACAAGAAAACAAGTTTCAGTTTAGTATTTCATACCATTTATGAAGTTTTTATACTATGGGTGAAGAGGTTCAAACTTACCCTTAAGGGGTGCCTCCTGTAGGCACCGGTGTTACCCATCATAGAACATATATAGTATCCACAATGTACACTCTCAGGCTTCTGCTTGGGGCACTGCGTGTTTTGCATATGAAAATGTTAAGTAATGCTTTTGACAGCCATGTAACGGAGTACTGAAGAAGTAAGTTACACTTACCGCACATAGTGTTTTTATAGCCAGCTTTTCCTTCCTTGCTGGATCATGCCTTCCATGATGATTAGTGACATAGAACCTAAATACCCTGTTCAAATTATTTTAGCAAATACAACTTGTTAGTATCCAAAAGTGAACGTTACAAGTATGTATACAAACATATAAGCTAATGAGGATTGTCGATATGTATACGTCTTGAGAATCGATATGAAGTCTTTGTATGTCACCGTGTCCTTATCTAATGAATCAAAGACCCATGCCATGCTCCTTCCGACGTCGACGGCTATACAAATCCAGTGGTTGCTGCATGGATTTAATGAAATATATCGAACAAAGCTTTAAGTATAGAGTTGAGCTTACTCGAAGTTGTATGGTAGCCATATAGTAGAGTGGTGTTGGAGATTTTTGAAAGCCAAGGCAATGTATGCCGCAACCTTAAGGGACTCTTCCCTTAGCTTCGTACTACGGATGCGCTCTTTCTCCCGAAGAGTCTTTGCAGCTGCTAGCTCTTTGGCATCCAGTGTCCACCGTTTAGGGTAATTAAAATTTGTTTGGGCTATAGCTTGAGGGTCTACATACCCGGCTTTCACACTTGGCATTTGTTTGACAATGTGCACTTGCATTCTACAAATCACGGCGTGGGTTAGTTACAACAAAATTCAAAGATTACATTCATATCATATCGGGAGGACAAGGACTTACAGGCACCACGTGCGAATTAGATTCATCTCCATTTCTCCTAGGTAAAAGCATGTGTGCATGTCATTGAAGTCAAAGACAATTTTCCCGACTGGGCTTCCAAATGTGCCGGTGGGAAAGCATGCTTGTATGATATCTATGCTCGTTGGGAGAACACGCAAGTACCAATCATGGAATCTTCTCATTCCAAGTGGTAGGCGCTGGATGTTCCGGTTTAGTAGGAAGGGCTTGCCTCTTTCATATTTTTTTGGGCAATCCTTTGACCATTCGATGGCATCAACATTTGGATACTGCTTTGCAATTTGGTGAAGTTTGCTACTGACGGCCTCCTCAGAACCCTATGATGGGACTTTTTTTAACTTGGTTTTCAGGCTTGAACTGATTATGGGAATACCACTTGGACACCGACGAGACGTCTTTGATCGGAACATAAACTGGCCTTATGTGGATTGGAATCTTCTTTCGGAGTTCCCATTCAGGCACGTCCTCATCTTCTTGTGCATCACCTTCTTTAGGAGGCACTCGTTGTTCATGTATCGGTTGTGCTTGTTGAGAAGACTATGGCATCTCATGATGCACTTGCCTGGTACGAGCTGGAGAAGGTTGTGGCATCTCATCAGGCACATGCTCGATAGGAGACGGGGAAGAATGTGGCATCTCAGGAATGTGGGGGTCACGAGACGGTGAAAATATCTCCCCGGCCTCAACAACTCGCTCCAAATTTGGGAGAGGGGGAGGCGGCGAAGAAGCAGTCACTAATATACGTGGCTCCGTAGACATTCCTTGCTTCTCCAGCGCCTTCGCAACTAGAGCCTTCACTTAGAGCTCAAGACTAGTCTCTCGGTCTCGGCCATGTTTCTTATACATGTGCCTATCCTCTTCGAATCCTTGCTTCCAGGTCATCCTTTTCCCTAGCCCCCTAGTGCGGCCTGTGTGCTTCTTGTTTCCCAAGCTAAGGCTAAGCTCGTCCCTCTCTCTAGAAGGATTGAATGAGCCCGTCTCTTTATCTTCAGCATATTTCAGTATCCTTGATACCGCCTCTTGGGTCTTCGGCTTATCAAACTTAAGATTACTGTCGGATGGTTCTGTACTGCTCGCATATATCCAGTTCCTTGAGCGTACCTTCAACTTCGTCACATCGATATTCCCAGCAGCTGCGGCCTCTTCATCCATCTTCCTAAACTGCTCTTCCTTGGCATAGTAGCCACCGGGGCCTAGATGATGGTGGTGTTTGTTCCTCTTCGCTAGCTCGGTGTTACGAGCACTGAGCTCCAATGCCTCCGCTGAAGTCTTCTGAGCCATGAGCTCCTCCCATTGACTAGGAGTTATTTTGCCGAACTCGTTGAAGGGAGTTAACCCCTTTTGGATATACTTCGTGTTAAGCTCCGACCTCCAACGTTGAAATGACTCTCCCATCATCTTGATAGCATTTTTTTTACCAATTCATGCTTACCCTCTAGAAATCTAAAATTGACCTTCAGCTGCCTATCCCATAGTGCATTCTTTATGTTCTCTGGTACCTCTTTCTAGTTAGGGATTACTGGGTTCAATTTATCTCTTACTAGGGCCCCGATCGCATTACGGAATCGTCCTCTTAATTCCTTCGGCTCAAGGATCTCCCCTGCTGGCCCAACCTCCGTTATCACAAAGCAAGCCTTATCTGGATATAGATTTCCTTTTCTATCCCCTCGTTTCCTCTTAGGCTTGGTAGTCATGGTTGTGTCTTGAGTTTGTGGAGCAGAGGCATCGTGATCCGTCTCTGTGGTTGTTGCCTCTGCTCTTCTTTCCTCTACTCCGTCATGTCCAGCGAGATGTCACGGACGTCGACGTCGTATTTTCTAAGTTTTAGGAGGGACCTGTATATAGGACAGGTCAAAGTGTTAGCAGAGGTAACACGGCCAAAGCTTTAGCAAAATTTACAAGCTAAGGCTTCTTCCCTACCTCCTCGTTCGGGTCAAAATCCTTGTCCAAATCTTCCTTCGTTGGCCTCCTTCTTGCTTTAGGTGGGAAAGGATCCTCGGGACTTTCATATCCCTCTTCTAACTCATCATCCTCTTCTTCTTCGCCTTCAGCAGCCTCTCCTTCGGGGCCTTCCTCCTTGTCATACTTCTCCTGAGTAAGCATCACTTCTAGATCCTTTTCTACCTCGTTATCGAACTGTTCCTGAGTAAGCTGGTCCTCTAGTGCTTGCTCCTTAAGGGTTGGCTGCTCATCATGCTCGGGGCATCGAGCTGCACGGTCTGTTGTCCGCGACATTATTTCGCGCTTTGTTCTAAAAGATGCAAGAAAGTGTGCTTTAGGTACACGAGAAGGTATAAGAAATCAAAAAGGTCTATAAACCAAAGTAGTCCTATAAAACAACAATATAAAAAAACGAGAAGTAGCAGTGGTAGAGGCTCAGAAACATGTCAATCATCATCTGATCTTGAACTTGGAGCATCAAGGCATCATAACAGAGAAGAGAGGAGAAGGTAATGTAGGGGCGGCTGCTAATGATGCCAAGTTCCTCTCAAGTTCTTGATCATCAGCTCATATTCCATATAATGTATGGACTTAGACAATTTCATCATCAGCAAAACAAAGGAGGGGAGAGGAGAGGGAAGATTTGATAAAAAAAGCAACAGCTGCTTAACAAACACAGAGAGGAAAAGGTGTAAAAACAAGCAGCTATTGCTTCCCAAACATAGAGGATAGAAAATATGGCAAAAATAGAGGAGAGGGGAGATTTGGTAAAAAACAGCAGCTACTACTTCCAAAAAAGCAACAGCTGCCATACTGCCATCAGAAGTAAGCAAGAACAGAAATATACTGTGTAAGTCTATAAAAAAGGTAAGCAAGAACAGAAACATAGTAGTAGGGAACCTGTTATCTAAAAAAGGTAAGCAAGAACAGAAATATACTGTGTAAGTCTATAAATAACAAGGTGTAGATAAGCAAGAACATGCACTTATATAGAGAATAGAAATATACTGCCATCAGAAGTAGTAGGTAAATGTGCTAAACTCAGAACATGCACTTATATAGAGAACAGTCACAATAAACTATATAAAAGAAGAAAAAGAATGTGTAGCAATGCCATCTGAGGAGTCAGCAGAAGAGATGGAGGCTATCTGAGGAGTCAACAACAGGAAGAAAAGAAGATGCAGTCTTTTCAGTTATCAATGTTAGTTAGTGTGCCAGCACCGGCCGGCCTTAAGTCTGGTATTGGTTTTGATGTAGTTAGCTTATCAGGTGTTTTTAGTGCTTGTGCTGAGGTTAAGGGCTACTTTCAAGGGTTACAAGTCCATTGCTTAGCGATTAAATCAGGTTTTGATGTGGATGTTGGTGTCAGAAATGCAATTCTGGATCTATATGGGAAGTGCAAAGCATTAGTAGAAGCGTACCTTGTATTCCAGGAGATGGAGCAAAGAGATTCGGTGTCTTGGAACGCTATTATTGCAGCTCTCGAGCAAAATGAGTGTTATGAGGATACTAAAGCTCATCTAAATGAAATGCTGCGCTCTGGTATGGAACCTGATGATTTCACGTACGGTAGTGTTCTTAAGGCTTGTGCAGGTCTACAATCTTTGGAATATGGGTTGGTGGTTCATGGCAAAGCTATCAAGTCTGGACTTGGTTTAGATGCTTTTGTTTCAAGCACTGTTGTTGACATGTACTGCAAATGTGGCATGATCACAGAGGCTCAGAAACTTCATGACAGAATTGGGGGGCAAGAACTTGTTTCATGGAACTCTATCATATCAGGTTTTTCACTCAACAAACAGAGTGAAGAAGCACAAAAATTCTTCTCGGAGATGCTAGATATGGGTGTAAAGCCTGACCATTTTACTTATGCCACTGTTCTTGATACTTGTGCTAATCTGGCTACCATTGAGTTAGGGAAACAGATCCATGGTTAGATTATCAAACAGGAAATGCTTGGAGATGCATATATCTCTAGCACTCTTGTAGACATGTATGCCAAGTGTGGGAACGTGCCAGACTCACTGCTAATGTTCGAGAAGGCGCAGAAACTGGATTTTGTATCATGAAACGCTATGATATGTGGCTATGCACTCCATGGCCAGGGATTTGAAGCCCTAGAGATGTTTGAGAGGCTGCAGAAAGCAAATGTTGTGCCAAACCATGCAACTTTTGTTGCAGTTCTGCGGGCATGCAGCCATGTTGGTCTGCTAGATGATGGATTCCGGTATTTCCATCTGATGACTAGCCACTACAAATTGGAACCTCAACTGGAACATTTTGCTTGCATGGTGGATATACTAGGATGCTCAAAGGGCCCACAGGAAGCCCTAAAATTTATCAGAAGCATGCCTCTTGAAGCAGATGCTGTCATATGGAAGACTCTGCTAAGCATTTGCAAGATTCGTCAAGATGTTGAAGTGGCTGAAACTGCTACTAACAATGTTCTACGGCTAGATCCAGATGATTCATCAGTTTACATTCTTCTCTCTAATGTATACGCTGAATCAGGGAAATGGGTTGATGTTTCAAGGACTAGAAGGCTAATGAGGCAAGGATGGCTGAAAAAGGAACCTGGTTGTAGCTGGATTGAGGTGCAATCCGAGATGCATGGTTTCCTTGTTGGCAATAAGGTCCATCCCAGATCAAGGGAGGTGTATGAGATGTTAAATAATTTGATTGGTGAGATGAAACTCTCTGGGTATGAGGTTTCATTAGCACTGTTTGCTGAGGTTGATGAAGAGGGGAGCACATCTGAGCAAGATTACTTTGTTGGAGTCGTTGGTGATTAATCTGTTTTTTGTTGAAGATGTCAATACCATAATGAAGCTTTGACCTTTTGTGTAAATTTGATAGATTCCTCCAGCAGAGATAGTGATACTACATATGACACTGAGGCAGAAACTCAAAATTTTCTACATGGACATGCCATGTAAGCATATTCTTGTTAATCTTAGGATGCATGGAACTGACGTCTGTTGGCATGATAGCAAGTCATGACCATGTCTGCATTTTTGCCATTATGTGGACTGACTAGAAAATATACTAGCAAAAAACAAAAAAAACAAAAAACAAACAAAAAAGCTGGCCATATCTTGTTCTATTGTTCTATTATATAATCTGATAGATAAGGCAGTTATTGTTCTTTCCACCATTTGTACTGATTGTGGCCTGTATACAGGGAACTGAGTAAAATTGGCACAAGGGGAGATGCAATTCCCCATTCCTTTCACATCATCAAAAAAATGTTGGTTTGATTAAAAATGCTATTGGTTCTTTGATTAGGTCGAACAAGCTTATTGATTGTTCAGTAAGTAATAGTCCACTTTCGTGTACTGGAGAGAGTTTGGAATACTTAAGCTGCTGGGGGAGTAAAATGCACATCAATCACTACACCGATTCGATTTGGCAAAATGCAATCATAATGCGATAAAATCAAATTCATACATATGTAGCACAGATAGGGATAAAAGAGTTCTGAATTTAAGACAGACAGCAGATCAAATACAACTTTAAGTAAAGAAGTACAAATGCAGCTAAATCAAATCATATAGTTTGTGAATAAGCATCTCCTTTTTACACAAATGCAGCAACATATGTATTTACGAATAAGAAAACCAGATCTTGGCAGGGCAGATGACCTGACAAGATCATTATCCGTTTCTAGCCAAGAACCTACACATCTAGTGACAAAGACAGAAAAGCTCATAAGGAAAACAATGGCATACCTAAAAACGAGTCGTCGGCGTGCGGGGGCGGGCGCCGGGGGCCAGGCGCGGGAGGACGCTGGGGGTCGGCGCGTGGGGAAGGGCGTCGGGGGCCGGGCATGGGACGCCGGGGGTCGGCACGCGGGGGCGGGTGCTGAGGACCGGGTGCGGGTGTCGGCGTGCGAGGGCGCGCGCCAGGGGCCGGGCGCGGGACGTCGGGGGTCGGCCGGCGTGCGGGGGAGGGCACCGAGGGCCGAGCGTGGGACGCCGGGGGTCGGCGCGCGGGGGCGGGCACTGGGGGCCGGGCGCGGTATGCCGAGCGCCGGGGGACGGGTGCGGGACACCGAGCGCCGGGCGCCGGGGGCGGGCGGGGTCGCGGGGGCGGGCACGGGACTGGTGGCGGAAACCCTAGGCGCGCGGGCAGCCTGACGGCGTCGGTGAAGAAGACAGCGCCCAGACTGACACCCATGCGTCGGTTCTCCTCTTTTTACTCCGTCCTATTTGTAGGTCGGTTCCTGATCTAGCCGCTCCTACAAATCCATTTGTAGGGGCGGTTCCTGATCTAGCCGTCCCTACAAATGCATTTGGTCAAATAAAAATATAGCACTTTGACTCTAGTATTATGAACTCTAAACGACTTCAAATTAAAAAGTTTTGAATACCAAGTTTGTTAAAAGAATCAATATCTACAATTGTTGTTTTGGTCAACTTTCCATTTGAGAAAGTTTAGACGGTTCAGATTTGTGATTTTTAAATTTCAACGCCTACAAACTAGTTTTCGGAACCCTAGGTTATCTCAAATTGAAATTTTTGAATACCAAGTTTGTTCAGCTCATCAAGATATACCATACTTATATAGTCCATTTTTTATTTGAGAAAGTTTGAACAAAATATAGTTCAAATTTCACAAGTGTGTGACATAGTTTTAGAAAGTCTATATGAGATTCAAGAATTGTGACTAGTGTTTGATAAAACTTTCTCAAATGGGAAAATGAGCTATGTAACAATTGTAGATCTTGTTGAGATGATCAAACTTGGTATTCAGAGTTTTTTCATCTGAGGTCATGTAGTGTCTCATTTGAGCAAGTTTGACTAAGTCAAATTTGGTCAAATGAAAAAACAACACTTTGACTCTAGTATTATGAACTCTAAATGACTTCAAATTGAAAAGTTTTGAATACCAAGTTTGTTAAAAGAATCAATATCTACAATTGTTATTTTGGTCAACTTTCCATTTGAGAAAGTTTAGATGGTTCAGATTTGTGATTTTTAAATTTCAACGCCTACAAACTAGTTTTCGGAACCCTAGGTTATCTCAAATTGAAATTTTTGAATACCAAGTTGGTTTAGCTCATCAATATATACCATACTTATATAGTCCATTTTTTATTTGAGAAAGTTTAAATAAAATGTAGTTCAAATTTCACAAGTGTGTGACATAGTTTCAGAAAGTCTATATGAGATTCAAGAATTTGTGACTAGTGTTTGATAAAACTTTCTCAAATGGGAAAATGAGCTATGTAACAATTGTATATCTTGCTGAGATGATCAAACTTGGTATTCAGAGTTTTTTCATCTGAGGTCATGTAGTGTCTCATTTGAGCAAGTTTGACCAAGTCAAATTTGGTCAAATGAAAAAACAACACTTTGACTCTAGTATTATGAACTCTAAATGACTTCAAATTGAAAAGTTTTGAATATCAAGTTTGTTAAAAGAATCAATATCTACAATTGTTGTTTTGGTCAACTTTCCATTTGAGAAAGTTTGGACGATTCAGATTTGTGATTTTTAAATTTCAACGCCTACAAACTAGTTTTCGGAACCTTAGGTTATCTCAAATTGAAAAGTTTTGAATACCAAGTTTGTTCAGCTCATCAAGATCTACGATACTTATATAGTTCATTTTTTCATTTGAGAAAGTTTGAACAAAATGTAGTTCAAATTTCACAAGTGTGTGACATAGTTTCATAAAGTCTTTATGAGATTCAAGAATTTGTGACTAGTGTTTGATAAAACTTTCTCAAATGGGAAAATGAGCTATGTAACAATTGTAGATCTTGCTGAGATGATCAAACTTGGTATTTAGAGTTTTTTCATCTGAGGTCATGTAGTGTCTCATTTGAGCAAGTTTGACCAAGTTAAATTTGGTCAAATAAAAAAAACAACACTTTGACTCTAGAATTATGAACTCTAAATGACTTCAAATTGAAAAGTTTTGAATACCAAGTTTGTTAAAAGAATCAATATCTACAATTGTTGTTTTGGTCAACTTTCCATTTGAGAAAGTTTGGACGGTTCAAATTTGTGATTTTTAAATTTCAACGCCTACAAACTAGTTTTCGGAACCCTAGGTTATCTCAAATTGAAAAGTTTTGAATACCAAGTTTGTTCAGCTCATCAAGATCTACGATACTTATATAGTCCATTTTTTCATTTGAGAAAGTCTGAACAAAATGTAGTTCAAATTTCACAAGTGTGTGACATAGTTTCAGAAAGTCTATATGAGATTCAAGAATTTGTGACTAGTGTTTGATAAAACTTTCTCAAATGAGAAAATGAGCTATGTAACAATTGTAGATCTTGCTGAGATGATCAAACTTGGTATTCAGAGTTTTTTCATCTGAGGTCATGTAGTGTCTGATTTGAGCAAGTTTGACCAAGTCAAAATTGGTCAAATGAAAAAACAACACTTTGACTCTAGTATTATAAACTCTAAATGACTTCAAATTGAAAAGTTTTGAATACCAAGTTTGTTAAAAGAATCAATATCTATAATTGTTGTTTTGGTCAACTTTCCATTTGAGAAAGTTTGGACGGTTCAGATTTGTGATTTTTAAATTTCAACACCTACAAACTAGTTTTCGGAACCCTAGGTTATCTCAAATTGAAAAGTTTTGAATACCAAGTTTGTTCAGCTCATCAAGATCTACGATACTTATATAGTCCATTTTTTCATTTGAGAAAGTTTGAACAAAATGTAGTTCAAATTTCATAAGTGTGTGACATAGTTTCAGAAAGTCTATATGAGATTCAAGAATTTGTGACTAGTGTTTAATAAAACTTTCTCAAATGGGAAAATGAGCTATGTAACAATTGTAGATCTTGCTGAGATGATCAAACTTGGTATTCAGAGTTTTTTCATCTGAGGTCATGTAGTGTCTCATTTGAGCAAGTTTGACCAAGTCAAATTTAGTCAAATAAAAAAACAACACTTTGACTCTAGTATTATGAACTCTAAATGACTTCAAATTGAAAAGTTTTGAATACCAAGTTTGTTAAAAGAATCAATATCTACAATTGTTGTTTTGGTCAACTTTCCATTTGAGAAAGTTTGGACGGTTCAGATTTGTGATTTTTAAATTTCAACGCCTACAAACTAGTTTTCAGAACCCTAGGGCAGTCTCACACATATGCATAAAATATATAGTCTCACACACATGTATAAATGAAGCCTTACAAACACACACTTACACAAAACATTCCACGTTCAACAACTAGCTAGCCCGCTATAACGACTTTCCCCTTGACACCTTTTTATTCCCATAGCATTATATCTTTGGGGAGGTTCTTTTCCACAACACTGATCTTTTTAGGAAAGTCTGTGAATAGCGGCATCTCATCATAGTTATTGTAAGCTTCAACATCGTCCACGCCATCAACTCCAATAATGTGTTGTTTCCCGAAGGCAACCACGTGCTTTGTCTTCTTCTTC
Source organism: Miscanthus floridulus (assembly GCF_019320115.1). Classification (NCBI taxonomy): domain Eukaryota; kingdom Viridiplantae; phylum Streptophyta; class Magnoliopsida; order Poales; family Poaceae; genus Miscanthus; species Miscanthus floridulus. The sequence goes on along the minus strand of NC_089588.1, from coordinate 114,308,286 downwards.
GGGGGGAGGTTACTTTGTGGGTCAGACATATAGAAAACTTATGCGACACGTGAAGTGAGCACCCAAGGGTCATCTTGGTAGCCTAGATTCTCGAGGTCCAGGACTCTCAATCCGATCTCGTTCAGTTGGTGTTGTTTGATCCAGCGGCATCGAAACAGGGCCACCGTTATATCCCTTCCATAGTCAAGTTCCCATATCTCTTCAATGATGCCAAAGTATTGGATCTTTCGCCCTAATCCAACGAGAGCCTCTATTCGAACGCCGCTGTTTTGGTTCACATATTTACTATCCTTTGCGTGGATATAGTACGTGTACCCATTGATGTCATAAGCATTCCAAGATGTCACTTGTCTCGATGGCCCCTCCGCCAATCTACTGATGGTAATAGAGTCTATGGTTTCTTCAGGCGGTATGTTTTGGTCCTTCAACCATATAGTTAGTCGTTGCTTGTGCTGTTTCATGACCCAATCATCCGAACGGCCATTTCTCTCCGCCATAATGATAGCCAAGTGTTCATCAATATACGGTTGCATCAGTTATGTACTCTGCAAGACACTGTAATGCGCTCGACTCACCTCTTTGTAATCATAGTCGATGAACACTTTTCTACCACTGGTGCCCTTCCTAGCTAGCCTACCCTTGTGACGAGAATCGGGTTTACCAATCCCTTTCTGTACTTTTAGGTACTCTTGACAGCACTCGACGACTTCTTCAGTACTGTAACCCTCTGTCATGGAGCCCTCTGGGTATGCTCAATTATGCACGTATTGACTTAAAACCGACATGAATTGCTCATAGGACCACATTTCATGCAAGTAGCAAGGGCCAAGCGCCTGTATCTGATAAACCATGTGAATCATGAGATGTGACATTATATCAAAAAAAGCAGGAGGTAAACACATCTCTAGTTGGTTTTGTGTCTCCACCACAAATTCATGTAGGTCACTCAGCTCTTCCTTGCCAATCGTCTTCTGTGAGATCTTCGAAAAGAAGTAGCACATGCGGGTGATGGCCATTTTCAAGAACTTTGGCTTTATAGCCCTGATTGCAATAGGTAGAAACACTGTCAGCATCACATGGCAATCGTGAGCCTTGTAGTGTGTTATTGACAAGTCCTTCATCGACACTAGCTTCTTCACATTTGCAGAAAACCCAGTCGGGACTTTGACCCCCCTCAGGAAAGTGCATATAGCTCTTTTCTTGTCTGGTGTTAGGTTGAAGCACGCCGCGGGCAGAGTGTATTTTCCATTAGCCTCAGGTACCGGGTGAAGCTGTGGCATCATGTTTAGCTACACCATGTCTTTCCATGCTTTCAGACCATCCTTTGACTTGCCTGTGTCCATCAAGGTAGCAATGAGACTCTCAAAGACATTCTTCTACACGTGCATAGCATCAATGGCATGGGGGATCTCCAAGTCTGGCCAATAAGGCAGATACTGAAAGAAGATCGATTGTTTCTTGAAAGGTACGCCTTCGATAGGAGGTGTGCTTCTATCTCTATTCGTCCCATCCGGATTCTTCTTTCCATAGACGACGCGTATGTTTTTCACCATTCTGTATACATGTTCTCCGTTATGACGTCTCTCCGGAGGGGGTTCAATCTCCGGGGCGTTGTCATAAAATCTAAAGAACAATTTGCTGCGGTACTTATGACTTGTCTTTAAGAAGCGTCGGTTCCTTAGGTAAACTATCTTCTTGGATGCATCCAGGTAAACCCATGTAGTACCATCCAAGCAAACCAAGCATCCCGTCTTTCCTTTGATCTATCCAGACAAAGCAAACAACGCGGGGTAATCATTGGTAGTAACAAATATTATTGCTCTACATATGAAGTCCTCCTTTCGGAACGCATCGTACATCTGCTCCCCATGCCTCCATAGTCTCTCCATTTCTTGCATCAAGGGCTCGAGGAACACGTCTATATCAATGCCTGGTTGTTTAGGGCCAGAAATAAAATAGTGAGGAGAAGGTACTTTCTCTTCTGACACAACCATGTTGGGATGTTGTACATGGTCAAGATCACTGGCCATGTGCTATGGTTGCTCATCCTCTCACTGAAGGGATTCATTCCATCGGTGCTCAGGCCAAACCGTACATTCCTTGGGTCATCGCTGAATTCTTTGTGCTTCTCATCAAACCTTTGCCACTAACTACAATCAGCCGGGTGTGCAATCTTATCATCATCCACCTTGCGCTCATCATCCCACCATGTCATGAGTGCGGCTTCTTTAGGGTTTAGGAACATACATCTCAAGCGGTCGGTCACTGGTAGGTACCACATTACCAGGGCAGGAATTCTTCTCTGCTTTGCATCATTGCCTAATGGAGTGTCCTCTGGGGGCTGAGATTCTTGTACCACCTTTTTTGTACCCTTCTTATTCCTCTTTTTCCTCGTGGATGGTTCGTCCCCACCGTAAAGGTCATTGTTCTTGTACCGGCTGGCCCCACACCGGGGACATTTATCCAATGACTTGAAAGTTTCACCACGAAAAAGTATACAGTGGTTGGGGCATGCATGTATTTTTTCAACCCCCATTGTCAATTGACTTATGATCTTCTTCGCTTGGTATATGTTGGCGGGAACTGAGTTTGGTTGTGGCAGCACCCATGACAGGAGATGCAATAGATCATTGAAACTACAGTCTGACCAGCCGTACTTAGCCTTTAGGATGAGCAGCTCAAGCACGAAACGTAGCAATGTCTAATGTGTCGGACAACCCTTTTCAACACCATACACAGTCTCCTTCGATGCTTTTGTCACTCTTTCCAAATTTTCTAGACCTTTCGGGCTATTTAGTAAAATCTCTGGTCCAAGGGTTTGAATCATGTCATCTAAATCATCTTCAACTCCGACACGTGCTCCACCATCATTATTGGCACCACCTTTGTCGTTACCATCCCAACCACCAGCATCACCACCTTGTTCTTTGCCAAACTCGAAATCCATTTGTGCATCAAGCTCGGCTGAATATTGGGACATGGATTTTATGGTTTCATCATCGTATTCCCCCTCATCCTCGTCATTAACAATAACCGTTTCACCATGATAAATCCACACTATGTAGTCCTCAACAAATCCTCGTATAATCAAATGTGATATGATGATAGTCACATCTGTCCGTGCCATACGGTTCTTGCAATCTTTACAGGGGCAAATAATTGTATCCTTATTCTCTTTCAATGTCGTTGCATGCTTCGTTGCGGCTTCAATAAATTTATTCACCTCTTCACGGAAACCTGTCTTGAACCTTAACGAACCATACATCTAAGAGTTCCTATACTCCATCTTTTACAACAACAAAACAAACATTAAAGGACTACTTATTCAGATATATATAAAAATTAATCAAAGTAATAATTATTTGAGAATAATTATATATACCTCAGATATATATGAATATAAATCTAATATAATTACATGAAGCATACAAACACACCATGGTAGAGGAAAATTAATTAATGGCACATTTATCCATAAATAATTAAAATACATATTTATTGATTACAATAAACAATTTCAAAGACAACATTTAGCAATAATTATACTTTACCCAATATCTTTCGTACAAACCCTAGTCCAATTTTATCAAACATAAATTTACAAAAACGAAATTAATAAAAAACCAAACCCTAGATCTAGATCACATGCACATGAAACATCCATAAAACTAACTAATGGTTCACTAAAATCAAGAAACATGGACCAAATAAGGGTATGGTCTTGTTCCTCTCCCTAATTTACCCTAGTACATTTAAAAGTTGGGTCTAATTTGCTCATAAATAACTCAAGCACCATAGAAGAGAGAGAAAAACAAAACTCTAATTATTCACTAATCAACCATTAAAACTTTAAAAAAGTGTGGAATAGCATTTTCTTACTTTCTACAACCTCTCCACCAAAGGATTTGAGACCAAAATCTTCCTCCCTTAGTAGAGCAATTTTTAGGAGGTGCCCAAGGCCTCCCCACCTTTCTTTCACGGGTTGGAGTGAGTGACCCGAGGAGGAAGAAGGTGCTGCCTCAGTTTTATATGGGGGCCATTTGTAGGGGCGGCTGGTGATTAAGCCGCTCCTACAAATAGAAGCTATAAATACGGGGCCATTTTTAGGGGCGTGAGCCGCCCCTACAAATCAGACCCTATTTGTAGGGGCGGCTCGTAACACCAGCCGCCCCTGCTGTTTCATTTGTAGGGGCGGCTGGTGTCTGGGCACCCGAGCACGCCACTGTAGGGGTGGCTCCATCACCAGCCGCCCCTACAAAAAAAATCGATCCGTTGCTAAAAATCGTTTTCTACGTAGTGGTTACATGGCCTTCATCGGTTACATGGCCTTCATCTACTGCAACGCGGCGAGCTTCATGGCGTCCGTGGCCCTCATCATCCTCCTCCTGAACGAGAACCTGTACAAGCCCCGGCCATACGGTGCTACGCGCTGTATGTCTGCATGGTGGCCGGCATGTTTGCTCTCATGGGTGCCTACGCCGCTGGAAGCTCCCTGCATCTTCGAACCTCCATCATTTTCTTGGCATCCGTTGCTGCAGGTATTGCCATTGTAATCGGCGTGGCAATCAGCCGTTCTCGACATCAAGGACAAAAACAAGAGTCCCCAACCCCAAAAAATGACGACGGGGAAAACAAGGCTCAAGAGGATGAAGAAGACATGGCTTACTACCTGATGCTGGTAGGGATCTTGGCTGCCAGTGTGACCTACCTGACGGGCCTGAAACCACCTGGTGGCATGTGGAGGGACGACGGCGACGGACACTCGGCTGGCAACCCGGTCCTCTACGACACCAACAAGCGGCGGTACAATGTCTTCTTCTACAGCAACTCTACTTCCTTCATGGCGTCCATCTTGGTCATCGCCTTGCTGCTGTCACGGATGATGCTGCCGCAAATAAAACTACTGTCGTCTCTCCGGCCGGTGCACGCAGCCGTTGTGATGGATGTGCTCGCCCTCCTGGTAGCCTACGCAGCAGGCAGCTCTCGGGAGTCTCGCAGATCCTGGAAGGTCATCATGCTCTTCCCCATTGTCGTCTTTGTTGTCTTCCTCTTCTACATCTCCATGAAAAGACAACGCAGTCCGCCACCGCCCCCTCAAATAACTCAGTCCGTTTAACCATGGTGGTTGATGCATGTACGTCCCATAATGCCGTCCAAAATTTCAACCAGCTGTCACTACCCTAAATAAATAAAATAAGAGAAATAAAAGTCGTGACACGCGGTCGTTTAATTTATTTGCCTTAGTAAGCTCTTTTGAATTATTTTTGGGAATCCAATGTGTGTTGTTTGCCTTAAGCTCTTTTGAGTTATTAGGTATCCAATGTGTGTGTTTGTGTGTTGAGATGTCGAATCAATTATTAATTTGTTTTATTTCTCCTTGTTATGTGTATATTATTTTTTGTTTGTCTTGTATACTAGTATATATATAAATTGTGTAAACTGGTTTCATTTTGGAAACAAACGTAAGTCATACATCAAGTTGTCATACAAATATATATATGATCTCTGCTTGTGTCCATCAGGTAAGGTATATATCCGTGCCGCCACAAGAGTTTACCGCCCGATCGTGGGGATAATCTCCGCGCTGAACGGCGTATCTGTTCCCGTGTTATCTGATTACATAATACTTGAAACAAATAATAACTAACATGATCTGTTCTATTGTTATCTGATTACATAATACTTTTTTGACTGTCTTTCTCAAAAAATAAACATGATCTGTTGGCAGTGCGAACGGATCTCGCTACATACAAAATTAGTCAACCAAACAACATCTCAGTTCTTCCTCAAAACAGCAAAACTGTGGGAATCACATTACAAAATTAGTCAACCAAAATCTCAGTTCTTCTTCCTCAAAACAGTAAAACTCTAGGATCACGCTACAAAATTAGTCAACCAAAAAATATCTCAGTTCTTCTCTCTCAAAACAACAAAACTCTGGGAACGAGCCATGGCTCGGGCAGCAAGTACTCCAGTGGAGGAGTTGTGCCGGTCATGAGTTCAAGCCCTGCTCCACTCACGTCTTCCACCAGGATTTGCTCCCCCTTTTGTTTTCAGGATGCTCGATGCCTCACATGGATAGACCATGCGTGTGGTGTGCGGCGTGAGTGCATGAGTTGAGATACTACAACATGTATTCAAAGGTTGAGGCGATAAAGAAAAAGCAAAACTCTATCCTGATGTTGACAGTCCAAATGTGGTAGTAAGGACAATAGGCTTCATTAATAAGTTCCTGACGTCACTTGATGGAGGAAAATACCTGGCACAGCAAAAATCAGAGCCGAAGCAAAGAAAAGAAGAAATTAGGCTCAGTCCTACCAAAACTAGCCAGGCCAGTTTCTTTGTAGCAAGAGTGGCCTGGCCTGTGGAAACCAGCTAGGCCGGTTTAGGAACCAGCTAGGTTGGTTTTGCTACTGTTCCGAGACCAGTTGAAGTCGGTTTCGGAATGTGTTTTCGTAGAGGAAACTTGTGGGACGCGTCCTGGAGTTGTTTGCTATTGGGATAAGACCACCCCATCTATATAAATGACAAGATCATGGCCTATTGAGTAATCGAACTTCCAATCGTCAAAAACCACATCTACTGCCCTAAGCCCTAACTCTCCCTATCTCCTACTGTTTGCCACGTCTCTCGATGAGATTTGGGCACAATCTAGGTGGCCTTGCCGATCCTAGGACAACCTCTTGTGCTCCTCCACGGTTTGTCTTCCGGGGAGGTGTTCAGGAGTTTACCTAGCGCAGAACAGGCGTCGAATAATCAGCCTAACCAGCTTGCTAGTCGGTTTTGCTGATTTGTTGCGTTCTTGCTGCGATCTAGGTTGTGTGTGACTTTGGCAGGCTAGCCTTGCTGGTGTGTGATCTAATTCGGCTTGGTCTTCGTTCGTGGCAGAGGGTGATTATGAGAATGGATCCGCTAGAAAATCTGATGTACGTCCACGGAAAGCTAACAAAACAATCTCCAGAAGCAAGTATAGATGACATTAGGAACTGAAACCTCTACCGTGTAGATATATTCTAATGTTACGTGGGAGTACCATAAGCAAAGGGTGGAAATTAAATGATAACTTTGGATGGTCCATCCGCCTTATAGAGAGTAGTGGCCCAGTGCTCGTACAGTTTGAGGAGGAAGCTTTGTCATTCAGGGTGCGGATTGGGGCCACAGCTAGGTTTATTAGGTTTATTAAAACCTCCCGCTTCCTGCTCTCACTATAGAATTCGGAGCATTGGTGGCTTCTCTCCGCGATGACACGTGGCTCTACCTGTTTTGCACAAAAGACCCTCGAAGCTATCAAAATCAACCCACGGTCCAACTATGTCCCTAGAACAGTGAACCTCACTCCTCCCTCCTTTCTCTCACTACCAGAGCCAGGGAAATTCCTGACAGCCAAAAACCGTCAGGAATGGCCAGAAAACCGTCAAGAAAGTGTTTCATGAAAAGGCCATCAGGAACAGCTCTACAGGAAAGACATGTTATTCCTGACGGATAGCCGACAGGAAACCTCTCCTAACGGCAACTCCTGACGGCTGTGGGTAGACCAGTCAAACCTGTCTCCTGACACGGTGGCCGACAGGAATCCCCATCAGGAATTATAAGCCGACAGGAATTAGCATCCATTTCCTGTCACTAGAACCGTCAGGAAAAAATCGACAGAGTCAGAATTCCAATTCCTGACGCAAAACGCGACAGGAATAGTGGCATCATCTACCAGGATCTGTCTCACAAGCATCCTTTTTGTTCCAGAAATACATTTAATACATACATTATACAATATTCTAGCATATGTATTAACCATCACAGTAACAAATTTACTCACATTGTGGATTTCAAACTGGTTCACAAGTTTAAACTGCACCATATAAAAACTTTTCATGCTAGCTCAAGAGTTTACGCAGCAAGTCTAGCTCCTAAAAAGAGTTTAAACCTCCTGGCTGCATCCCAACTACATAACAGAGGCCTTTTCACTATCTGACATATATATACTAGTAGATTTCTAACTACAGAAAAGAGGTTAATTTTCTTCAACAGCAGCAAGTTTGGAGTTTAACCAAACACACTCCAACATAAAACATTACTACACAAATCTTAACTATGGCGGGTAAAAAGGGTTAACTGAGGCGGTTTTTGCAACCGCCTCAGACTAAAGGTCACAGTTAATCGTGGCCTTAACCGAGGCGGTTGCAAAAACTGCCTCGGTTAATGCTATTATCGGAGACAGTTGAGTTATGCAGCCCGCCATGGTTAATAATTTTAGGAAATAAAAAGAAGTCCACCGAGCCCAGTAGCCCACTGAGCCCGGTACCACGCGTTGCCGTTCTCCGTGGTAGGATCCACGCCCCGGTAGCCTCCGGTGGCCAGATCCACTCGGTGGTGGCCGGATCCGCTCCCCCGCAGCCTTCGGTGGCCGGATCCGCTCGGCGGTGGCCGAATCCGCTGCTCGGATGAGAGGGAGGCGTCGCCGTGTTCGGAGGAGAGGGATGGGTCGCCGTGCTCGGAGGCCACGCTACCAGATCCGTTGCCAGTGAACTCCCCACCGGATCCACTGCCCGAGCACTCCTCCCTACCGGATCCGCCGTCGAAGCACACCTCCCCGCCGGATCCGCTGCACGAGCACTTCTTCGAGGCTGGATCCGCCGCTGGTGGGCTAATCCCCGTTAGAGGGATCCTCCCCGGCGGATCCACGCCGTGGTGGAGCCATGGAGGGAGGGGAGGAGGGGCATGGCGCCCCCAACCAGACATCCGGTTTGCGCTGGCCTCCTCTCCGGTGCCGTGCGACGAGGGAGGGAGGGAGAGACGAAGGGAGGAGGGGAGCCGCACGCGCCGGCCCGCTGCGCCGCTGTGTGGGGGACGGAGAGGGTGCGCACGCCGCGTGCTCGAGAGAGAGAGTGGAGGGAGGGACAGAGTGGGGGGAGGGAGAGAGTAGAGGGCACCGTCGGGAGGGAAGGGCGTGCTGCTAGGTTGCGGGGAGGGGCGCGACTGCAGGGAGAAGAAGACTGAAGTGCGAGTGAAAGCCTAATTACGCCTTATATATGTGGCTTAGTTAATGGACCAGCTGGGCTACAGGCCTTTTCCGAGGTGGGCCTACTAACCGAGGCGGTTTTTTTAAGACGACCGCCTCGGTTAATCAATTAACCATTAACCGAGGCGGTTGCGTTAGGGCAACCGCCTCGGTTAATAGGCATTAACCGAGGTAGTTTTTTTTAAGGTGGCCACCTTGGTTAATCTATTAACCGAGGCAGTTACGTTTGGGCAACCGTCTCGGTTAATAATTAACCGTGGCGGTTGCTGGCCCTTCTGCCCTGCCTCTAATAACCGAGGCGGGTAACCAGGCTGCCCGCCTCAGAGCCCTATTTGTAAATGCCGTGCAAAAGAATTTGTGTAGTAGTGAAAGGAGAGCCCTTTTCACTGCACGAAAGAGGTTTTACTGTCACTTGACCATTTTAGTCCATGTTAGCGTTGTCTTTATTATCTTTCATGCCATTGCTCTCAAGAGAACTAGATGCGGCATTTCCAGCATGGGATGACTCAGTACCCTACAAAGAGATGGAATTTAAAATGGTGAGTGGTTCTAACACTGAAAGACTACACATCACAACTAAGGACACAAGAAGAGAGAATTTAAATAGGTTAAAATAATTTTGGCTGTCTGAACTTTAGGATTGCACATCTGCTCGAATATAAAAATGACATGCAGCTACAAGTTGCATCAAATGAACAGACCAAACTAGCAGAGCATCACACAACACATGTTCTGGTTTTAATGAACATATGAATTTCAGAAAATGTTCAGAGTTAGACAAGGTACAGGTTTACATGCAACTCGGAGAAGATTCATATTCATACAAGGTACAAGTGTTAGGTGATCACTTTTCAAGCTACTAATAAGAGTAAATTTAAGATATCTAATTTCGCCATGTAAACTCTTGAATGGTTCTGTAACATCACAATAATAGATCAAATCAATCGAAATATCACTAATAACATCTTAGAAATTGATTGGTACTGTGTCAGAGTACCAAAATATGCATAAATATGAGACAAAAAAAAGATACAGAGCTAACAAGTATTAAGTCTATTACTGTGATAAATGTTTAAAGCTTTTACCATAGTAGGGAACAATGCTGGCATTCCATCGACCAGATTATACGTACAGTTTGTTAGTTTGGTGCACATGGCATGGCTTAAATAGCTGATATTGAGATATCTAGTTTTGCAAAGTAAATCAGGGAAACCTATTGAGGATTGTGGATATGGAAAATCTAATTCAAGAAATCTCAAATTGCACTAATTAAAAGTACTGGGTAACAGTGTATTGTAAATGTGATCACAGTACATTATGGGTTCACAGAAGCATGTAAAATAAACAAAATGTTAAGAGGCATGTCACATTCTACATCATACCAATATGGTTATTTCAATTTGTTATGTGTTACTGCTCCTGCAGCAAATAGCTCAATATAGCTAAATGCATGCTCTAAAATGAGTTGATGACACAAAAAAAAAGCATGATCTAAAATGTTACCTGTCAAAGCAAGCTTTAAACTTGTCTCCATATCAAAACTGGCTGAGTTGCAATCTGTACACGACAAATATGGCTGTTAGTTTATTCAGCCAATCACTAAATTAAGAAAAATAAGCCACAAATATCCGCTTTTCAGAACATCCAAATGCAACAGACAACAGGTTAAACCATTAAACCATTCAGTCTTAATTTTTCCCTACTTGTGAGTTGAAATTCAGCGTGAGGCTATATAAAGTCAGCATGATCTAGAAACAAAAAGTCAGCATGAGGCTATCTAAGAAACTAAACAGAGGGAACTTTTGCCTACTTGAGAGTTGAAATTCTTGTCTTAATTTGTATGTGAGGAAAACCCATGAAATACACAACATAATCAGTAGTGCTACTAGACCATGCTGCCTAAAATCATCATACAGAAGGCATAACAAACATTGCTAAATTTCACATCATAGTATAGAGCAATATGACTGTCATATGCCCAATGGAGGCCTCCCAACCTAGAGCTAACGGGCCGAGAGGGGCCCAAGGAGGGGCACCAGGCGCCCCCACCAGCGCGCCCTAGGGGCCGCGCGCGCCCAGGAGGAAGGGGACGACGGTGCTAGGAAGAGGCACGGGAGGAGACCGAGGCTTAGAAGGGAGAGGAAGGGGATAGAAGGCCCTTGGCCTGTTCTACTCTTGCTTAAGATTGAAATGTTACATAGCCCCTGCATTTATAGTCCTGGGAGACTTAGCCCCTAAGCAATCTAACTTATCCTCCAAGCAAGCTAATCATAATTCTCCTAGATCTGGATGTCGGCGGCGTGGTGGGTGCCCGCCCCTCCGCTGGTTGCGCCCCCTCCTGGTGGCGCGGTCAGCCCAAACCTAGCCGGCCTAGGCCCTTTCTTGGGCCCTCCATTAGACGTATGACATCTCTTCCCCCTTCTCCAGGCAGCGCGTCCTCGTGTTGCAGCTTTGCTTGATCGTTGATAGGGCTTGAGGAAGACGTCTACTCCAACTCCTTTGTACGTGATCTCCTGAGTGGGGATCTCTGGTTGAGGTGGATCTTCTATTGGTGGAGAATTGTCGGGGCGAGCGAAGTACTCGTCTAACATCATCTTCCAACGATTGGTCATGTTGTGGCTGTCGAGGTCCTCCTTGGAACATGCATGCTCGCTGTTGCTCAGGCAAGCGGCGTTGTCCATCAGCTTGGTGGCAAGGCCGCTATAGGGAAGGCTAGCAGCGACGCTGCTTGTTGCATAGTTGCTGCAGGGTGCCGCGAACAACAAGGGTGCGGCGGCATCGGGCAGCAGCGGGCTGCTGTTGGTGTTACCGGCGAAGAAGTTGTCGCCCAGTTTCGCCAATTGATCGATGATGTTGTGGGTGGCGCGGTCGATGAATGTGGTGGTGGTGGCCATCGGATCGATATGGTCTCTGGATACCAATGTCAAAGACCAGCAAGGAGGGGGGCTCTTGGCGGTGGCTAGGGTTAGGGGAGGGTGTGGGCGTCGACAAGAGGAAGGGGACGGCGGCGCTAGGAAGAGGCACGGGAGGAGACCGAGGCTTAGAAGGGAGAGGTGGGGGATAGAAGGCCCTTGGCTAGTTCTACTCTTGCTTAAGATTGAAAGGTTACATAGCCCCTATCTTTATAGTCTTGGGAGACTTAGCCCCTAAGCAATCTAACTTATCCTCAAGCAAGCTAATCCTAATCCTCCCGGACAATGACTAAGATATGTGCAAATTATAAGCAAAGCAACCATGCATTAGAAGCAAGAAACCACTAGTTCTGATGGCAATAATATCCTAGATAACTTACATTATAAGCATGTACTTACCCAATTAATGAAAGCTGCAAGTTTAAAAATTAGTTCATGAACTGAATCCATGCAAGTTTAACAATCACTACTACAGGAATCAATTTGCGTAGCGTGGCCAAAATGGAGCCGTGGCGGGCACCTCTTGTAACGCCCCAGAGTCCAAACGGCTCAGATCCACTCTGCATGCTGAGCAAACCACACCTACCACCATCCCACTTATGTTTTCGTCCTCGCTTCGCGTAAAAGGATTAACCCGGGGATGGTGGGTTGGACTCTAGAAGCCTTATGTGCTGGTCTATCCCACCTTTAACAACCAAGGTGGGACTAAACTCTCCACAATATCTCATTAACTTACATATGGGCCACTATGGGCCAAATTCCAAAGTGGGCTAGATGTCACATACACCCCCTCAAAGGAACCGACGTCCTCGTCGGCCCAACACACCCACAACTGGGCAAACGATGACCATGAACGTTCCCTCTTAGCACACGCGACCGTGCGTCCAATGCTAGCACATGTGCCATGCCATGCGCCCCACAGGGCCTACACGCGCAATGAACCCCATGTCCGAGCCCCTGGCCTGCACGCGCCCGTGGCCGCGAAGGTCGGCTCTGATACCATTTGTAACACCCGATTTTAAGGACAAAGACGAATGCACACCATATGTGAGCCCTGGTAATCAAATCTCACATATAGCTACAAATGAAGGGGCAGTATCAATTCATAATGCTTAATATATAGCGAACTTAGCAAAAGAGACAACCTTAGAAATCAATCAATGGATAAACAACTCCGATCTCTGGGTGTAGACTCCACTCCACTAGATCCAAACTGACTGGTTGATCACAAGCCTAACTCCTTTGAAAACTAGCAATCTGAACTTCGTCCTGAGGTGTGGGGGAAATTGCAAGAGTGGGTCCATGTCGAACTCAACAAATATGGCAACAAGGTATTGTAATCCATAACCACATGATCAAGTTTAATTGAATAATAAATATCTTAAACAATTGACATAAATGATCATCTTAACAAGTAAAAGTTATCATCCCTTATGTAAATGTTCCAAGGCCGCTCGTATCCGTGAGCACGGCTAGTATACCAATTTATTAAACTCTGCGCAGAGGCGTACACTTTCACTGTGAGTCGTGAATTGCCCTTTCACCCGAGGTCGTGAGCCTCTTAACCCTCTACCAAGGAAGGCCGGAAGGGTTCACTATGAAGCCTTTCAAAGGTTCCGTCTAACCGGGAAGGGCCGCAGGGTCATCGGATATAGGAACCCCCTTCCAAAAAAATAAAAGGCTGCTTTCATAGCTAGGCTCAATAGGACAGAGGCTGTCCTATACCCAACTCGCAGTATCCTCTAAGCCGGCTAGAAAAAGACCTCATACTGAGCTAAAGCCAGAGCCATATAGCCCTCACAGCTGTACTATAAGTCCCGGATGATCCGTTACAAGACAAGTCCTTATGTTGCTAAAAAGTCATCTTGTTTATATTTATAGCATATTCATTAATCAAGTTTCAAGATCATGGTCACAGAAAGAAAACCCAAGCTATACTTGCCTTAAACTTGCTTTACTCCCATAGCAACTTGCTTAGAGAAGCATCAACTTCATCTTCCATTCTACAGCTTCGGCACTTCAGATTCTGATCTCCAGCGCTCTTGTTCTACTCGAAGCAAGCACCATGCATAGACAAACATACAAGCAAACAAATATAGACAACTAAGAACAATACATCACACGAGAGAAAACATCGTACTAAAAGATAACTAGATGCTACGGTCACTAAATCACAAGAAACACCGGCTACACAACTATCGTCAAAAGAAACGACTACCAGAGTTTTATTTTATCGTCAAAAGAAAAGAAAAACCTCTACATGCTTGATTTATTTTAATTACAAAAAAAACCATGAGGAACCTAATAATCTAGATTAGTCCAATTATGTCTTATAATTCTCAAAGACGAGTTATCTAATCATATCTTACCTTATATATTTTATCACATAATCTATTGAGCAAGTTAAACTTTATCTTTGTAAAACAAATACGTGAGGACATCTAAATTAGTTTTATCTGACCACGTTTAGCTTTAAGAAATTTACGATTATAAAATATATTGAAGTTGCCATTAATCTAATCAATATTTATTTGTAAAAGAAACGTCATATAATAACCTATATTGTTTTTAATTATATAACTAATAACATTTAATCAATTTGGTATTTAACTATATATGGAAGAACAAGCCGAAAAGCTACGGCGTGAACATGCTAACTTTAGAAGAATTTTCAGCGAGTGAAAGTACATATTCGATAAGTCAAATTTATATTTGAATAAAGAAAACTAAAGTATAATTAATTATATTTTAATTATAAGCACGCGATCAAATTATTAAACTTTAACTTAGCGAAAGACGAGTGCACGTGAAAATATCCAAACGAATATGATATGTCCATGTTTAGCATAGGCATAATATACTGAATCACATTTAATTTGACTTTAATCAAGTTAACAGTTAAATATAAAATGATCGACGTCGCCCTAAATTGCTTTTATTTAGAAACATGTTTGCATAATCATTAACCAATTTAATATTTAAATAAATATATTACAAAAGCATGTGGCACATAAACATCGACACGTAGACCACGTCGGCTCAAAGCTAAGCTACAAGAATGGACGTCTCACGATGAGTGTTTATATTTATGTGTATTTCTATAGTATTTCTAGATTTATTCTCGTAACAAAAAACGGCCACAAAACATACATGATGTCATTGATTGATGTCATCAAGCTAATCGGATCAGCTACGAACATGCCGAGCATGCACGGTGCTGCCATGCGCCATGGCCGGTGATGGAGCCTCGATGATACAAGCCTTGGATTGCTGCGTTAAAAAACACAGGGATGGAGCAGGCACAGGCATTTCGGCGAACTCACCACAAGGAATTTTGACGATCTGGAACGAACAACGATGGCGTGGTGCTCGGAGGGATGACGACGGCTTCTTGCATGGGTTCTCCAGATGAAAAGCAAAACGAAGAACTCGACGACAAGGAAGCGTCCAGCTCCAGCAGCGGCTCGGTGAGGCACGACGCGAAGCTCGGTAGATAGCCCGGGGCGACGACGAAGCGGCGGCGGCAGATGAAGATGATGGGCGGCAGCTAGATCAGGATTGATTGGCTTAGGTTAGGGATTTTAGAAAAGAAACGATGACACAGGCCTGCTATTTATATAGAATAAAGATGGCATATGAGAAACATCGTGAGAGTCCTTGATGTACACAACTTACAACTTAGTCATCGGATGATTCCAAGGAAAGAGAACTAGTCGGCTACAAGAAAAACCATCATCCAGCTAAGTAAGACAAAAGGATGAATGCTTCCTTAAAAGATCATTTTTTATATTATATTATACCATCACGTTAAGGAAAGAAATGCCAGGAGCATAAAAATAGAATTGATAGGAGATGGATTAGCGAGCCGAGACAATTTCGATGACAGAAAAAAAAACGCAGACATACCAAAGAAGAAAGGTCGATTTACCAAACACGTTTTGAAAACTTTGCTCACTCTCAACATGAAGTCACACAACACGCATACATCACAATAAAAATATATGCACCAGCATGTATGCACAACCACGTTGCTAAGCCTATGATACATTTTAATTTAGAGAAAAATATTAGTTTGCCTATATTTCATGAGCACAAAAATACAAAATAAATCATTTTTACTCTATTTCTAAAAGTGCAAAATTTGGGGTGTTACACCTCTTTTGCCCGCCACGGTTAACCGGTGGCCGGCCAGCGAGGCCGGCCACCGAGGCGCCCGCTGCGGGAAAAGAGTTTACCGCGGCGGGCCACCTTACTTGCCCGCCGTAGAGAATCATTATTTACCGCGGCGGGCGGTATGAATCACCCGCCGCGGCTAATACGATTTACCGTGGCGTGCTCTTTAAACTGCCCGCCGCGGTAAAGAGTTGTTTTACCGAGGCGGGCGCTTTATCTTGCCCGCCGCAGTAAAGCCTGTACAAATACACAGCACCACCCCTTCATCTTCTCCACGGGTCTTCCTCTCTCAAACTCATGGGGGGAGGCTTTGCCCTAAAATTTGAGGAAACTTTTGATTTGAGTTGAAGGGCTTGGATATGAGGGAGGAGGACATCGTAAGATGTTCATAAAGGCTCTCCCTCTCTCCTTCCATCCTCTCTCTCTCTATTTCCATCACCTAGAGTTCTCTCTAGATCTAGATCTAGATCTAGATCTAGATCAATTTTAATGGAAAAAAATGATGTCATGTATTTCTTTAACTTTAGATTCATCATAGATGCATGCTTCATCTTTCACATCGTCATTTCCTCTCTTTTTCATGATTTTGGACGTAAAAATCATCAATTTCTCCTAATTCTTCTTTATTTAATGTTGATTGTGACGGATAATGTTCGCAGGTATGATGGATAGGTCGGAATGGATATACCGGATCGATAGAGTGAATGATCCGCGGTACCTCTTTGAATTAAGGAAGTTTATTGCTGCTGGTAAAGCTCACCGTAAGAGACTAAAGCGACAACCATATGTCCATGTTCTCGTTGCAAGAACCTGAAAGCCCACCGAGACAGCGAGGTGCAAACTCATTTGATCATGTATGGTTTCGTCGAGGGCTACACAGTCTAGACATTTCACGGCGAAAGAGTTGGTGCGAGTGGTGGTGCATCTGGAGTGAGCTCTTCGACGCCGACGACGACAACACCACCGACGACAGTCTGGACATTTCACTTGTTGTTTGGTATTTGCAATGATGATTCTTTTCACACTTCTAAGCTGAGGCAGTGGCATATGCAATGATGTGAACCCTTTTATGCTGAGGCAGCGGCGATGATGATTGAGTGCCCCCGCTAAACTAGGATGGCTTGTATACCAGATACAAGCAACTAGTTTAAAAGCGATGTGATGACAATGGGGCAAATCTGAGCCAACTACTACTACTTTACTACTCTAGTACTACTCTACTTTACTACTCTAGTACTACTCTACTTTACTACTCTATAACTGTGTCTATACAACTGAAATATGTATTCATTGTAGCTTTCCAATGGCGGAGGAACCGATAAGCGAATGGCGCGACCCTACCCTTAGTGCATCATCATCAACTAGCCTCGAGAGCCAAGTGTCCGTGACCCCGAGGCCAACAAAGAAATGTCGTACAGAGGACGAAGATGATCCAACCTACCAACCGAGGGACAACGAAGTTGAAAGTGCGCGGTCTCCAAACCCTGAACAGATGCCGGTGGTGCCTCGAGAATTGAATTTCGAGGAGGAACAAGTCAGGGACAAAGAACCCCCCGCTCCATCTCCAACCACTTCAGGCAAGTCTAGGGGTCAGAGGACAAAGCTAAGAAGGGGGAACACGAGAGGCACCGGAGGGAAACCCACGGTGAAGTCCATGTGATCCATGAGGTGGGACCAGAGGGAAACCCGTTGTCGCCACCCACGGTCCTTGCCAAGTTCAGCAACCAGGTGGCATGTATAGTCAAGGACAAGGTGGAGATCACTTGGGAGGAGTGGAACAATGTCCCGGTCGACTACAAGACACATATCTGGGGTGAGGTGACGAGGAGCTTCCATTATCCTGTGGACGCCGATCTGAACAAGTGCAGGGAGTGGGTCATGCACGTGGTAGGAAGAGCCTTTAGAAACTTCAAGTCCATGCTGACCCGGTACTACCTGAAGCTAGGCAAGTCACCCTGTGTCAAATACACTATGGTGAAGGAACATCACTAGGAAGAGTTCTGCAAACAAAGAACAACAGAAGAAGCAAAGGCAAAGAGCGCCAAGTTCAGCACACTCGCGAAGAAGAACCTGCACCCCCACCACTTGGGCATGACTGGGTTTGCTGGTAAGAGGGCCTAGTGGCGGGAGGAAGAAAGGGCTAGAGCTGACGCTGGGCTTCCCAATTCATACGACGGTGTAGACTTGAGGGCTAAGGACTTCATATATGCCCGCAAGCTGAAGAAGCTCAAGGAGGGCGCGAGCAAGTTCAATGAGCCCAAGTTCGAGGAGGTGGAGAGGGCTATCATCGAGGCCGCTAAATCCAAGGATAGCTTCGAGGTTCGCAGGGGCCAGGACTTGCTGACCCTGGCGCTGGGAACCCCCGAGCACCGTGGCCGTGTCTGTGGCATGTCATCGAAGATGAGCTAGAACTCAGTGGAGTCATGGCAATCCAACGCTGCCACATACCGGTCAAGGCAAAGGTACAAGGAGGGCATCTTTCAGAAGGGCTATGATCAAGGCGTGGCCGAAATGATCAGCCGGTCCATAAAAGAAGCCTTCATGAGCAATGACCCAGATATGGTGTCGATGAGGTCACAGATGCTTTGCCAAGCTGGCGTGGCCGTGCCTCAAGTTCCACAAGGGCAGACACAAGGGCAGACACTGCCGATGATCGAGGATTGCCCAAGGCACCCCATCGATGACATCCGGGAACCCATGCGCGTTCACCTCACAATCCCGTTCGGCAGGGCAAAAAAGTTGACCGTGGGTGAGGGTTACATGCACCCTAAAGAAGATATCAAAGATTTCAACCAAGACTAGATCCTTGCCAACTATGCTGCCATGATACTTACATGGTATGCAACCGAATACGAAGAATTTGAAATGGAATATCCAACTGCAGAAGGGGTAACGATCCTTGGAGCTGCCTTGGGTTCCGAAGTCCTGTGGAACAAGGACGACATAGAGATCATTCTCTCGACACCGACTTCTACGCTGACGGCGACACTAGCATCACAACCATCCGTTGCCGGATCTTGTCCCCCCGATGATCCGAATCACGGCGACGGCGATGACGAAGGCAATGGCGGGGATGACAAGGAAAGAACTCACCCCGAGGCACAAGCCCTCACCCTCGTTCTCCTCCTCCAACAACAAGTCCACCTCCACCTCCCGACAGTCCATCTAAGGGCACGAGCAAAGGACCGGGAGGCACAAGCCCTCACCCTCGTTCTCCTCCTCCAACAACAAGTCCACCTCCACCTCCCGGCAGTCTGTCTAAGGGCACGAGCAAAGGATCGGGAGGCACAAGCCCTAACCCTCGTTCTCCTCCTCCAACAACAAGTCCACCTCCACCTCCTGGCAGTCCGTCTAAGGGCACGAGCAAAGGACCAGGAGGCACAGAGGAACCGAGGGCAAAGACACCGCCTGCTGCCATTGCGAGTACAAGCCACTGTCCTCCACCACCGGCAAAGACTAAAGGCGACCAAGGGTAGCTCACATACTCACTTGAGTTCGAAAGGTATGGTAGCGGCGAGCATAATTTGCTAATAACTTTTCTTTGCCATAATATGGTACTAACATTTCTATCCCAGGCCGAGATCACCTTTCCATCTATTTCCTGAATCGGATGACTGCCCTGGCCATTACGAGCATGGGAAGTTCATGATAACCAAGGCTCAACTCGTCGATGAGGAAAGGTGGGAGACAAGGAGGTTTCATCTCTAGTACATGGAAGCGGCAAAAGCTGGCCTATATGGTTTTCTAGTCAAGGTTGTGGCGGAGTACTTCCACTTGCCCGACAACGATGTAGAACTCCCCGTGGACTTCCATGACATGTACAGACTACTGTGGGAACAAGACCTTGACATCGCCCAAGTCACCTTGTTCTCTATGTAAGTGATGAATTGCGAGTTTCACATATCACCTGCCTTTGAATCGGTCAAGACTACTTATATATTCCACGATGGCTTGTCCTTACAGGTTGATGGCCTATATATCCAAGGAACTAAAACTTGATGTTATCTATCTATCTCCAATGCATATTGCTCAAAGAATCATCATTGGTTACCACCTAGATGACAATCATCCAACCATGAAAGACTTGACCAAGCGACAAAAAGAGGCGCACAAGAAGAAACTGATGGACAATGAGAAGTTGAATATTTCAAGGTACATACTAGGAGCAATGAAGAAGATCAGGGAAAATGGGTGTATCCTAGCAGCCTACCACTTTGGGTAAGTCGAAGACATGCCTGTAGAGATAAGTGGGTAGCTAGCTAGAATTATTATTTCTAGTCGTAACCTGTATTTTGTTTCAATGGCGCAGCCAAGGCCTCGAGGGTCACTGGGTTGTATTTATCATCTACCCTCAGGATGGCAGGGCCTGCGTATTTGATTCGTTGACAGTGCCAAACTTAAAAGGGTACAAGGCCTTTGAAGATTGCCTCAGAGTGTAAGTGACTGAACTGTCTTCTCACATGCGTTCTAATGCCCTGCCTAATACTAGTACATTTCGTATAGCGCTTATAAAGAGTACGTGAAGGATCCTGAATGCTATGATCGAAGAACAGAGAAATTTAAGGCTAAGCATAAGAACCGCATCAAAATCAGACGCAACTTTCCGGTAAGTATTTGAAAGGTTAATTGTGCTTTCCGTTCATATGCGTTCTAATGCCTATGTTGTAATGCTTGTGTATCGATCATGCAGTGTGCCAAACAACCGGTAGGATCACAAACCTGTGGCTTCTACGCCTGTGAGTTCCTGAGGGTGTGCAAGCAGTACAGCAGCAGTTGGAGGGTGCTCAAGAATGGATTGAACTGGTCGAGATATGTGCAGAGCACTCAACACAGCTTCAAGCAGACAAAGGTGGACATACGTAAGTTTGTCTTAGATAAATGCGTGCTTAAAGGGGGCACATTCTTCAATGAGAACAGCCCGCTAGCGATTTTACCGGAGTACGAGAGGCTGAGGAAATGGCCCACGATGATGCGTCCGCAGGATTACACCTTAGCGCATGTATAACGACTTTAATATGTAAATGTAATAAATTAACGATGACAAGAACGACTAAGTGAATGTATATATATGTATATTATCTCATGTGTAATGCCTGCATACTTTTTAAGTTTAATCTGTGAAATCTGGATGTGATTTGAATTTGAATTTATATGCCTGCTGTATTTTATTTAAATTTATATGCCTGCTGTATTTTTTTAATTCAGGAAATAATTTACAGAGACAGGCAAATAATAAAGCCCACCACGGCTAATGAACATAACCGTGGCAGGCCACAAAAGGTGTCCGCCGTGGTAAAATAATTTACCGCGGCGGGCGGTGTCACGTGCCCGCCGTGGTAAAAGTATATTTACCGCAGCGGGCACGTTACACCGCCCGCCGCGGTAAATCGGTTAACCGCGGCAGGCAAAGCCACCCGCCGCGGTTAAGCCACGATTTACCGTGGCCTCTAGGCCGCGGCGGACGGCTTTGACCGCCACGGGAAACCGAAAACGCCCGCCTCCAGTAAAGTTTGTGTAGTAGTGAATCAATGCAACTGTAACTAGGAATATTTGTCTATTAGCTAATTCCAATGGCCCCTAGAACACCTACATCTACATTCATGGCTAAGCCAGCGAAAATTGGACTAAATCTTCCACAATTGACATCACACAACAGCAGGTCAGCAGCAACAAGAGCTAGAAATGCCCACCTTTGACAGGGATGAAAACGAGCACTTTTTAGGACAAATCAGACAAACAAGCAATCTAAGGAGCTCGATTCAGCACAAGGTGGGGCAAACCTGATCTCCAGGCATCCTTACCAGCAATACCACCGCCACCAAGGCCTGATCTGGCGCGCTCACGGTGCTGAGGCGATTTTGCTGCCGCCACGGCTGGATCTGGCGCGTCCACGGTGCTATGGGCCAGATCTGCGTAGAGCCGATGTTTCAGCACCCGTCCTTAACGTAAGTGGGCTGGTGGCCACCTCTTCCTCTGCTTGCCACAGCCTTCACAGGTCCAAGGCACGGCTGTTGTGGGGTGGGTGGAGGGCTTGGGGCTATGGTCGTGGGGGTGCACGAGGAGGCCACGAGGGCGGCGGGCGGCGCATGAGGCGCCCTTGGCTGGCGGGGCAGAGATGGGAGGTGCCACAGGTGGCGGTGGCGCAGGGGTTGATGGAGGACTGGGAGGCTGTGGTCGCGGGGGTGGGCGAGGAGCACCTGAGGGCGGCGGTGAAGGGGTGGCCGGAGGGCCTGGAGACAATGGCGCGTGGGGAAAGGAGTCGGAGCCGAGCGCTGCTGCGGCGCATGGGGGAGTGAGTGGGGAATTTTGGGGAGTAGATTATGGCCCCGTTCGGCTTGCTGAATCTTGGCTGAAATTGGCTGAAAACACTGTTCTGGCTGAAATGTTGTGATAGAAAACACTATTCCAGACTTCGGGCTGAAAAAAGAAGCCGAACAAACCGAATATGGGATAAGCCGAACGGGGCCTATTAGGGTTTGGGGTGGGCTGGACTGAGATATTTACATGGGTGGGAAATTTTGGATGTAGGACCCACAAAACTGTAGTGTGCGGGACCTCAATTTTTCCACGCGCCTCCGAGCAGTGAACGTGTAAGGTTGTCTCCAACAACAACATCCAAAATATAAGATCCATTCGTCCTTTGAGTAGCGCTACAGGTAAAAGGTTCAATACTTATTCGGCATCTTCTCCAATAACAAGACCCAAAAAAGAATCCTTTCTGCAAATGAGTTTTCAGGAGAGATGGTGCCCATATTTGGATTGTGCCTCTCTGACAACCCAAAATAGGTCTCCCGTATAGGTACTCTGTTGGAGGTTGATTTTGGGTCTCTTACTACTCATTTTGGGTTTGGGTGCCTATATGGGTTCTTTGTTGGAGACAGTCTAAGCCAGATTTTTTTCGCCTGAGCCGTAGGAAGGGGAACTCCTGTCGGTTCACACTGGCTGTCAGGAGTGATTTTAGGATTCCTGTCGGTTTACCTAAATTCCTGTGGGTTTAACAAAACCGACAGGAATGTTTTGAGTTTCTCCCGTCGGTTTTTGTAGACCGTAGAGTAGTCGTAGTTCCTGACAGGTTTTAAAAACCCATCAGGAATAACCCTAAGTCTAGTAGTGTCTCCTCCCAGCGGTGCCGCCTCTCCGCCCCTCGCTACACATCCGCGTTGTAAGGAAAATGGACCCCATGGGATATTTAGTCTAGATTTTGGTGTTTGATGTTCAACATGACCATTTGGCCGTGATCCTGTCATAAAGAGAGAGAGAGGGTCGGCAGTCTTATCCAAGTAGGAATCAATCCCAAAACACATTCTTCAAGTTTCTAACGTCGAAAAAAAAGTCCAAAAAACCAATTTGGAAATCAAACCGATTCAGACTCAGCAGAAAAATCAGCTTAGCCAGCTTGGATCCGGCACTTGGGCAGTCGGCTTTGCCAACTAGGTGCGTCAGCTAAGCCAACTTGGGCAGAGCAGCAGGCTTGGCCGAGCCCGGCGCTGTCCTCCTCCTTCTATTGTTTATTTCTTCATCTTTTGTCGCACCAAATATTTTTGAACACCCTTTTAATGTTAGAAACTTAATAGCAATAGCCCATTTTCTAAGTTGACATATTTTTGGGTGTCAACACGTACATAAAAATCTATAGCCCAAATAGTCAGTCGCGCAGCATTCATAACTCCAGTAGAACAAGTATAGATTACATGAGGAACCGAACCCTGCCGTGCCGAGATCTTTCGACTTTCGCTGTTGCGTGGGAATACCTTGAGCAATGCTGGAAAGGTACCTTGCGTAGCTCCACACACAGTGCCCGTCCGTTGTTTGGGGAACATGCATGCTTTTTCTTTCTCGGTGGGGACTCGGGAGCTTTATTAGAAAATAACCACTCAGCCATCCAAGCTATGCCTGAAGTGTGGATAGCAGATGCATGCACACAATACACACAATGGCACTACCCTTTTTATTTGTTTAATCTTTGCTCAACCCCTCAACACGACGGCCCCGTTCGGCTTACTCCATATCCGACTTGTTTGACTTCTTTTTTCAGCCGGAACAGTATTTTTCTCTCACAACAATTCAGCCAAAACAGTGTTTTTCAACTAGTTTCAGCCAAAATTCTACCAGCCGAACGAGGCCTAAAGTGTGCACGAGACAAGAGGGATCGAAACCTGTCGTGCTGACAATCGTCACTTGCATGAGACTAGCGCATGAAAAGCTAATAAGGGCATAAAGCATAAAGTCTATCATGGTATTGACAAGGGAATATATATAAAGCCTAATATAAGATGACTTGATCAAGTAATGCCATTATTGGGACACACGCATGCATGCAGACCAATGTTTTAAATAGGCAGACTAAGGCGTTTAGCAATATATCTCTAAAACAGCTAATAGCGGAGCTATATCGGACTATAGCGGGATATAGCAGCTAAATTATACATGAACCCAAATAGCGGCACCCTGCCTCGAAAGGCTATAGCGGGCTATAGCGGCAGATATAGCGGAAGATTTAAAACTATGATGCAGACATCGGCGCAAGATGTTGTGCGTGCCGTGTCAGCTACTCGATCGATCAGCTCTATATATAATGCGTAGATCGAGCCAAGCCCATGGGTGTGTACGTCACTCAAAAGCTTCACTTCACCCAGCAGAACAATGGCGGATCAGAACGATGAAGAGTTGGGTAAAGCAGGGAAGAAGAACCCGCCACCTCCATCGATATCGCCAATGGACATCGGCGCATCGACATCGGCATCGGCATCGACATCGACATCGGCGGAGTACCAGCTGAAGAAGTACCTGCTGCTGCTGGCCACACTGGTGGCGACGGTGACCTACGCGGCGGGGCTCAACCCGCCGGGGGGTTCCTGGCTGGAGGACGACACCGACACGTCGTCGCGGCACTTGGCCGGCGACTCCATTCTCCGGGAGACCAACTACATCCGCTACATCGTCTTCTACTGCTTCAACGCCATCTCCTTCGCGGCGTCGCTCGTCGTCAGCCTCCTGCTCCTCCTCCTGCACAGGGGCGACCAGGGCTGGCTGCTCAAGCTCACGCGGGCGGTCATGGTGGTCGACCTGCTCAGCCTCATGGGCGCCTACGCTGCCGGAGGCAGCCACGACAGGTTCACCACGGTCTGCGCCGCCGGGCTGGTCGGCGCCACCTTTGCTTGCATCAGCTTCGTCGTCCCCTGCATGATATTTAAACAAGACAAGGCGGCAACCGCAACGCGGTCGCCGGGCGACAACCACGAGCAGTCCAAGCACGAGATCCTGCTGGTGCTCGCCATCTTCGTGGCCACCATCGCGTACGTGGCCGGGCTGAACCCACCGGGTGGCTTCTGGCGGAGCACAGAGGAAGGTCACCACACCGCCGGCGACCCCGTGCTGCAGGGCTTCCATCCGATCCGCTACAAGTTCTTCTTCTTCAGCAACACCGCCGCCTTCGTCACGTCGCTGCTGGCTATCACCTTCACCGCCTACGAGAAGGTGGACCTCAAGGCTGTCAAGGTTCCGCTGTGTGGGCTCATTATCACGGGGATCTTGGGCCTCGCTGGCGCCTACGCCGCTGGGAGCTGCAGGGACAGCAAGCACACCGGCTATGTTCTAGCTCTAATTGTCCCAGTTCTTGGCTGCATCTTTCTACAACGGTTTCTTGCCATCAAGCTGCAACATCACTTCAGCTTTGGTAGCTGGTATGCAGATGCACTATGCAATACTCATCTTTTTCTTTGCAAAGCGTAGTTTACATTTCAAGTTGAAATTTCCTTTGGCAAGTGTGCATTAAGAGATTCAAACTAAACATCTTGCTTTAACAATTCAAACTTTCTGATATAACTTCTTTAACAAAAGCTAGCTGCCTAAGAATTTTAAGATTATTACATCATTAACCACAAAGGCTCCTACACTGGTTAAAATCTCAGGAGATATACGTGTATTAAAAGTTTGTGAACAAGTTTAGAGCCTAGAACTAGTCAAAAATGCTTATTTTTGTTGTTTGTATTTGTTCGTTTCTAAAACAATGATATGGAGTCTCAATACCATTACGACAAATTCAGCAGTTATTCTATATATTTTTCCATCTATATTCATAGTTCACTCGTTGTATTGTATTGGACCTTTTCGTGCGTGTATTAGATACTTGTTTATTCGAAGGTTTTGCTTAAGCTATGTCAACTCTTGTTTGCAAATTAAGTCTCGTGATGACATAAAACTAGATTTGGGATAAATTGTTAATTCCTCAAATCTTTTGATCCACAAGTTAAGGCTACATTGCTTATTATTGTTACCGTCTATCAAAAATTCTCCTTTGATGCTTTTATTAAACATAAAGTATAGATCATATATATATATATATATATATATATACTTCAAGTTATTACAATGGCATAAATTGTTATTTTCAGCATGTAACATGATTCTTAATATTCTAAACTTCCTCTATGAAAGGATTATGTGTATAGTAGTTTTATAATTAAGGATAGAGTGATCAGAATCAAACTACCAATGTAGATGTTCTTTAATGTTTTTATTCTAAATTTACAAATTTTATATAATGTAACTGCATACATAGTGCCATTGGTATGTGATTTGGTAAGGGGGTATTTTTCATGATTGCAAAACTATAAAAGTTATGTATTTATCTGTTATACATGCATGTGTATATATTTGGTATTCATGGTAGCACACAGCACATAGGTGGGCAATCTATGTAAAAATATTTATGGGTTATTTTATGCTATTTTTCATAATGGCTTTGTTTGATGGTTTAGTTGAAGATTTTTCATAATGGAAGGGTGTGTAGTTTTTTTTAGAAAATGAAACAAATACAATGGCAATGATAGTTCAAGTTATGTACCAAATTAATTGCCAAGCGTTTCTAATTTTTTTAGATTTTTTCATTAATATCATTTTGTCACCAAATGTATTCTAGTTTGCAATTTTTTAGTCATCTACTATTTGTGAAATATATGTAGGTCAACAGGCGGTGGTGAACGCAATGATCTGGAGAAGCCTCGTGAAGTCATTCAGTTGCTTGCCACTCTTGCGGCGACGGTCGCTTACCAAGCAGGAGTGGATCCACCTGGCGGCGTCTGGGCTGACAGCAGGGAGGGCCACATCGTCGGAGACCCGATCCTCCAGACGACCCATCCCGGGCGGTACAGGGTCTTCTTCTACTTCAACTCGGCGGCGTTCGTGGCGTCCCTCGTCATCATGGTGATGCTGCAGAGCGAGCGCCTCGTGAGAGGGCACGCGCTGGAGGCGGCCATGATCCTGGACCTGTTCGGACTTATAGGCGCGTACGCCGCCGGGAGCAGCAGGGACACGAGCACGTCCATCTATACGCTCGCCATCGCCGGCGGCGTCCTTGTCTACGTGGTGATCCACGTCGTGTTCTTCACGCTAGACCACCACCACCCCGGCAGCAAGAAGGGCGGCGGTGAGGAAGCTAAGAAGGAGGAGGAGGATGTGATGGATAAGAAGCGCGAGGTGCTGCTGCTCCTCGCAATCTTGGCGGCAACCCTCACCTATCAGGCTGGCTTGACGCCGCCGGGCGGCCTGTGGGAGAACGGGCGCCGCGCCGGCTTCCCGGTGCTCCTGGACAAGTACCCTCGCCGTTACAAGGCCTTCTTCTACTGCAACGCGGCGAGCTTCATGGCGTCCGTGGCGCTCATCGTGCTCCTCCTCAACCCGACCCTGTATGGGCCGGGCATCAAGTGCTACGCGCTCTTTGTCTGCATGGTGGCCGGCATGTTCGCCCTCATCGGTGCCTACGCTGCCGGAAGCTCCCTGCATCTGGGAACCTCCATTGTTGACCTGGCATTGGTTATTGCGGTCTTCGCAATCGTAGTCTATGTGGCCATTATCCGCCATGGTCAACAGCAAAACAAGGAGCCGCCTAAAGGTGAAGCAGAAGGTAGCAAGAACCAGTCCTCAACGACGACGACTGAAACGACACATGGTCAGTCTTCAGACGTGATGATGGCCAAGTACCTGATGCTGGTAGGGATACTGGCTGCCAGCGTCACGTACCTGACGGGCCTGAAACCACCGGGTGGCCTGTGGAGGGAGGACGGCGCCGGGCACGACGCCGGCAACCCGGTCCTCTACGACGTCGACAGGCATCGGTACAACGCTTTCTTCTACAGCAACTCCACTTCCTTCATGGCTTCCATCACCGTCATCGCCCTGCTGCTTTCGCGGATGATACTTGGAAGCAAAAGCAACAAGCCTCTTTGGCCCATGCACACGGCCATGCTGCTGGACATGCTCGCCCTCCTGGGAGCCTACGCGGCAGGCAGCGCTCGGGACTGGTGCACGTCCAAGGATGTCGCCCTGCTTCTCTTCCCTGTTCTTGCCTTCGTTTTGCTGCTCTTCTTCTGGAAGAAAGGACCACAACCTGCCAACACCTAACAGAATACTCACTCCTAGACAGTGCTAGCTACACTCGGGCCCTCGTCCTGCTGGTCAACATTGGCATGCTTAACACTGGTCTATCTGCTGTTATTGTTGTGAATATCGTTTGCTGCTTGTTTGATTTAATAAGCTTTCTAGTAAAGTCTGTTTAGCATACATTCTAATAAGGTTGGAATCCAAGGTGTGTGCAGAGATGTCGAGTTGTTTGCTCCCTTATGTATTCTTTCAGTTTGAAATTGAATCTGAAAAGCCATTTCCACAGAATATATAAACCTTAAATATATAGTACTTGCTTATAAGTTACTGCAATTTAGCGACTACTAGTAAGCTAGATTGGGCCAGATTATTTTGCTTTTATCTAAAAAAAGGTGCTAGTAATAAGCTAGATGTCTCTGTAACTGCAACTGCCGACTGGTGCGATCGATGACTGGTGAGGAGTTCACGTTCACGCATGGAATTTATAGATGCGCATGCCTGATCCGTGCCGGCAAGGACGACTGAACTTGTTGCTCATCGGTTGCTGTTGATGTTGACAGGCATGCATGGAACAGACACAGCAGGCAGGCTCCTTTTTGGACAACAAAATGTTATCGGTCAAACTAGTCCGCTACTAGCTAGCTAGGCCAAAACAGGTGGATTCTGTTTTAAAATGGAACGACGTTTCTGAGTCAACCTAGTCCGCTACTGTTTGATTTGGGGTGACTAAATTTTAGGAGTATATCTTCTTCTTCTTCTTTTATTTGTCTGGTTTAGGCAGCTGAAATAGGCCATTTTAGTAACGGTTGACAACAACCGGAAAGAAACTACCATTATCCATTTCCTACGCTGCTTAGCTAGCTAGGTCAAGCTTCACATGCTGCCGTTACTTAATTACCGTGTTATGATGCTCTTCCCAGTTCCTAGGAAAAATAACCGGCAATTCAGATTTTTTTTATTTGCCATATTGTCTTCTGCAAACAAGATCAATGGTAGAGTTATGCAGATGTAAAGTCGTCTGACAACATATAGACGATCGATGGACGCACGATGGCATTTGGCGCGCAAGCATACACACACAGTACCAGCACCAACAGGCGGCACGGTGACCAACGCAACAGCAGCAGCTACCACCCACGTAGCAACACCACCACCACCACGCGCATTGGAACATGTGCTACCCCGAGATCTACTTTTGAAACATTCAAATTAAACACTTGCAACATAAGTCTAAAATAGATGAAACACTTCAACATGCGCTTGAAACATGCGTGTATAGCCATTGTAATATCCGGATCTACTTTCTCAACATTCAAAATAAAATACTTGCAACATAAGTCTGAAACATCTGAAATGCTTGAAACATACATGTATAGCCATTATAACATAAGCAACATCCAGATAAAACACTCTGAAACACTTGAAACACTTAAAACATATACTGAAAACATACGTGTATAGCCATAGCAACATCCAAATAAAACACTTAAAACACTTTAAAACATTGGCTTGCAACATGCGTATATTGTGATTGCAACATATGCAACATCCCAAATCCATTTTTCTAACATCCAGATGAAACAATTGAATGGGGGTGCAGGCATAGGCGCAGGCATCGTGTACACGACCCAGATGCAGGTGCAGGCCTCCCCTTCCTGCTGACGGGTGACATGGATGGGGGCGCAAGCATACGCGCAGACCTCCCCAGGCCCCCCCCAGGCGCAGGCGCTGTCCTCTCCTTCCACGACACATGAGGTCGATGGGGGCGCGGTGCAGGATGGTGGCGGAGTTGCGAAAAATCTTGATAGACATAGATGGGGAGAAAGGAGCAGAAGATAGACGAAACCTTGTGAAGTGCGGGCAGGAAGGCAGAGAAGTAGAGAGGGCAGGGGGTGATAGGGCTTAAAAATATCTTACATCCGGAACGTTCTTGAGCGGACGGAAAAGCCCACCAACCTGTCGTGTTGTTCCGTGAGCTGGCCGAGATATTTTGCATGGGTGCATCCGGACGGACGGACGGACGTCCTGACCAGAGCATTACCGATAAGCTACTGTAATTTAGCGAAAGTAAATAGAGATTGATCGGAGACTGTGCTACTGCTAGTAAGCTAGATTGGGTTATATATATACGTTCAGCGTGAATGTAGAGGCCAGATTATTGTTCTTTATCTAAAAAACGCTGCTAGTAAGCTAGAGGTCTCTGTAACTGCAACTGCCGACTGGTGCCATGACCGGTGAGGAGCTCACTAGGCAAAGGAGACACCTTAATTTGTGACTCGATCGAAATCGAAACGCGTAGCTAATGTTAGATTAGTGACTCGAGTTCGCGTTCACGCATGGAATTTATAGATGTGCATGCATGATCCGTGCCGGCAAGGACGACTGAACTTGTTGCTCATCAGTTGCTGTTGCTGTTGACAGGCATGCATGGAACAGATCGAACAGCAGGCAGGCTCCTTTTTGGAGAACGAAATGTTATTGGTCAAACTAGTCATCTACTTGCTAGGATAAAACAGGTGGATTCTGTTTATTAGTCTTGTTTAGGCAGCTGAATGAGGCCATTTTAGTAACGGTTGCCAACAACCGGAAAGAAACTATCATTATCCATTTCCAACGCTGCTTAGCTAGCTAGGTCAAGTTTTTCACATGATGCCATTACTTAATTACCGTGTTCTTGATTTAAAAAAAAAAAAAAAAAAACTACCGTGTTCTAATGCTCTTCCCAGTTCCTAGGAAAAATAACTGGCAATTCAGATTTTTTTTATTTGCCATATTGTCTTCTGCAAACCAGGCCAATGGTAGAGTTATGCAGATGTAAAGTCGGCTGACAACATATTGGTCCGGCTACATGAGGTTTGATATGGACAGACAGCGCCTCCCAGACGCCCTCATGATGGTATGGTGCCCCCTACAGATTTGGTTCGCCATTGCTTCACAGAGCCATTCAGGGAAGAGTCGAGCAGGACACCCAGTGATCTCACTCCTACTGCTAGAGTGCTTGAGGCCATCATGAGGAGGACACTGCTTCTGAGGATGGGGTATCATGAGGGCTTGACTCGCATACAGTTATGGCTTCTCAACTCTCTAATGCAGCAGATGGTATTTGATATTTAGAATCTCCTTCTATCAGAGATAGAGGATACTATTGCTGAGGGGTTCAGAGGTCACCGACAATTGCCCTGTGCCCACTGGATCACTTTTCTTATTCACAGGGTAGTTATAGTGAGGCCATCTGAGATGCTAGCTGAGTACAGTGGTGCTACGACAGAGCTCTCTGCATACAACATGACTCAGATGCTCCGCCATAGTGTAGTGAAGCCACCTAGCCAGCCGTGCTGTCGTCCCGATGTGCCAGAGTCTACAGCCCAGCAGGATGAGACCATCAGGGGTATTGCAGCTATAGAGGAGCAGCGAGATGCTTAGTAGGAGGGGATGGTCGAGACCGACCCCAGTGATAGCTCAGATGATGACTACCAAGCTATTCCTTAGATACCTCCACGATGACATGATCATGAGGTCAGTAGCTCCAGTTCAGCTCCTCCTACACCGCAGACTGACCCCGCTCTACTTGCCATACTTGAACGAATGAGGTAGGATCAGGCTCGCCAGGCCCAGAAGACAGCTGCTACATTTGCACAGTTTCAGACCAGGCAGGATGAGTTCTAGACAGTAGCAGGCGATTCAGCAGCAGCTCCTCATGCAGCAGCAGCTACTTGAATTTATGTAGCATGTTGTGACAGCTATTGGGGCTCCACCACCACAGCCTTCACCCTAGATTGGTCAGCCTGCCACCACTTCTATGACTCCAGCATTATAGCCTAATGGGCTTTAGAGTCAGGGACAACCACTAGCACAGTTTGATTCACCTACAGAGCAGGTGTCCCAGTGGTTTGCCTCGCCAGTGCTAGCCCCGCAGTTCACACCTCTTCAGACGGGCTTCACACCGGCTCAGACGTCCTCGCTGCTAGTGCCAGATACCTTAGTCTACAGGAGCCTTGGAGCGACATTTAGTGAGTTGACAGGGCAGCCTACTCCGCCATATTTACATGTCCCAGGTCCATCCACAATTGCACATATTACCGGAACTACAGAGACGCTCCCTTCCTCAGTTGCATCATCAGAGCCGGCTGCTACAATCATATCAGCAGAGTCTTAGGCTACACCAGTTCCTGATCCGACCCAGTCTGCTTCAGCGTCGCTTTTAGCTACAGATGGTCAGACAGCACAGAGCTCGGGATTAGATGATGATGGCACTCAGTTCCAGCTCGCTCCTCGTACCTCAGCGCCCGACTCGTCCGCTGCAGCCCCACCGACCGACCCTTAGGTTTTGGTGTTTGACGCCAAAGGGGGAGAGTGATCTAGTATGTTAGTCTTAGGGGGAGCGACATATTTAGGGGGAGTTTATCTATTAGCTTATATCATATTTGGCTTTTTATGTGTGATACACTATTATGCATTCGTCGTGTGTTTACTTTCATGCATTAAACTATATTTATGTAATAGTGATATCTACGTGATTGTGATATTTGACATGTGTGCACTCTACTTTCAATTATTTATGTCATATCACTTGTTTTATGCTCATTTGTTATGCTTCCGCATTTTACTCCGATGCAAATGAGCTTTATTACTTGTACTCATGCTTATTTCATATCTTTTGAGTACATTATGCTGACTTGGGTCATATAAGCTTGCCTAACTCTTTTGTTTTTATTGACAAAAGCTTATATGAACCAAGCATGTTAAAAACCTCATCTCTTTCACATACTCGAGGTGGTATTGTCATCAATCACTGAAAAGGGGGAGATTGAAAGCATCTAGGCCCCTAGTTGGGTTTCGGTGATTAATGACAATACAAGATTACTATAACTAACGTGTGTTTTGCAGAGGCAATTAAGTTAGGTCATGGTAATGGAGATTGATTGGGCAATCATGGTTGTCATGCCCCTACGATGGAAATCATTTCGGTTTTCAAAGGATGGACGACAAGGTTAAGGATAGACTAGTTCTAAGTGTCGATTGGACTTGGAGAGACACTTAGAGTAGTTTAGGACTTTATTTTTTCTTTGATCGTACTATTAAGGGGGGTATGGACGGGTAGCTTGACCTAGATGAGTCTAGTGAGTTAGGTGTGGTGCACACTTGCTTAATCTAGCACTAGGTAGCTCCAAAATAGACCTTAGATCCAATGGAGCAAACTTCATTCACGTATGATTCAGAGCTGGAAGTGAATGGAGGGTCAAATACTGACCGGACGCTGGTTCCGGTGTGACTAGACGCTGACATAGAGTCCGGACAGTTCATTTGACCAAGGTGATTTCGTCTGGTGCGACCGAACGCTGAGAGGTGAGTGACCGGACGCTGAGTCCCAGCGTCCGGTCGACTCTAGTAAGGTTCCAGAGAGGGAAAATCGTGACCGGACGCATTCGGTCAGTGCTGACCGGACACTGTCCAGCGTTCGGTCACAACTTAAACACTGGAGTTCAGGGAGAAATGACCGGAGCGTCCGGTCAACATGACCGAAGCGTCCAGTCACCCCGCAGAGACACATAACGGTTTGTTTTTCAGCTGATGTTATAAATACTTCCTTCATTCGTGTGTGGGGTACTTTTGCTCATTCCAACAGCTGAGAAACACCTTTGAGAGTGCGAAGAAGAGCAAGATCCTAGTGAGGTAATTGAGATTTGAGAATCCAAGAGTGAGACCTCATTAGTGAAATCAAGAGTAGCAAAGTGTGCATCCACCCTTCTCATTAGACTTGTCGTGGTCAAGTGAGGGTTCATGCTTGTTACTCTTGGTGATCGCCATCACCTAGACGGCTTGGTGGTGATTGGAAGCTTGGTGATCATCCGACGGAGCTTGTGGATGACCCAACTCAAGTTATGAGCGGTTGTGGGTGATTCACCGTGACGGAGCGTCAAAAAATCAACCCGTAGAGAACACTTGATCCTTGCGCGGATCAAGGGAGAGCTACACCCTTGCGCGGGTGCTCCAACGAGGACTAGTGGGGAGTGGCGACTCTCTGATACCTCGGCAAAACATCGCCGCATTCCTCCTCTCTTTACTTTGAGCATTTATTTTGAGCAATTCAATACTTTTCTTTACATTCATAGAATTGTCATGCTAGAGTATGATTAGAACTTAGGTTGCAAGACTTTTTGTACGATAGAACATTAGAAACACTTTCTAGACACAAGGGGTTAATTCGGCTAACCATAGGGTTTAATTATTGCAAAGAAATTTAGAATTAGTCCAATTCACCCCTCTTGAGCATCTTGATCCTTTCACGTGGCAGAGGGTGATTATGAGAATGGATCCGCTAGAAAATCTGATGTACATCCACGGAAAGCTAACCAAACAATCTCCAGAAGCAAGTATAGATGACATGAGGAACTGAAACCTCTACCGTGTACCATAAGCAAAGGGTGGAAATTAAATGATAACTTTGGATGGTCCGTCCGCCTTATAGAGTATTGGCCCCGTGCTCGTACAGTTTGAGGAGGAAGCTTTGTCATTCAGGTGCAGGTTGGGGCCACAGCTAGGTTTATTAGGTTTATTAAAAACCCCCGCTTCTTGCTCTCACCATAGAATTCGGAGCATTGGTGGCTTCTCTGCGCGCCGACACGTGGCTCTACCTGTTTTGCAAAAAAGACCCTCAAAGCTATCAAAATCAACCCACGGTCCAGCTATGTCGCTAGAACAGTGAACCTCACTCCTACCTCCTTTCTCTCACTACCAGAGCCAGGGAAATTCCTGATAGCCAAAAACTGCCGGGAATGGCCAGAAAACTGTCAAGAAAGTGTTTCAGTTAAAGGCCGTCAGGAACAACTCTACAGGAAAGACATGTTATTCATGACAGATGGCCGACAGGAAACCTCTCCTAACGGCAACTCCTGACGGCTGTGGGTAGACCAGTCAAACCTGTCTACTGACACGGTGGCCGATAGGAATCCCCGTCAGGAATTATAAGCCGACCGGAATTAGCATCCATTTCCTGTCACCAGAACCGTCAGGAAAAAATCTACAGGAGTCTGAATTCCAATTCCTGACGCAAAACACGACAGGAATAGTGGCATCATCTATCAGGATCTGTCTCATAACCATCCTTTTTGTTCCAGAAATACATTTAATACATACATTATACATTATTCTAGCATATGTATTAACCATCACAGTAACAAATTTACTCACATTGTAGATTTCAAACTGGTTCACAAGTTTAAACTACACCATATATAAACTTTTCATGCTAGTTCAAGAGTTTACGCAGCAAGTCTATCTCCTAAAAAGAGTTTAAACCTGCTGGCTGCATGCCAACTACATAATAGAGGCCTTTTCACTATCTGACATATATATACTAGTAGATTTCTAACTACAGAAAACAGGTTAATTTTCTTCAACAGCAGCAAGTTTGGAGTTTAACCAAACACACTCCAACATAAAACATTACTACACAAATCTTAACTATAGCGGGCAAAAAGGGTTAACCGAGGCGGTTTTTGCAACCTCCTCGGACTAAAGGTAACAGTTAATCATGGCCTTAACCGAGGCGGTTGCAAAAACTACCTCGGTTAATGCTATTATCAGAGACAGTTGAGTTATGTAGCCCGCCATGGTTAATAATTTCAGGAAATAAAAAAAAGTCCACTGAGCCCGGTAGCCCACTGAGCCCGGTACCACGCGCCGCCGTTGTCCGTGGTAGGATCCATGCCCCGGCAGCCTCCGGTGGCCAGATCCGCTCGGTGGTGGCCGGATCCGCTCGGCGGTGGCCGAATCCACTGCTCGGATGAGAGGGAGGTGTCGCCGTGCATGGAGGAGAGGGATGGGTCGCCGTGCTCGGTGGCCACGCTGCCAGATCCACCGCCAATGAACTCCCCACTGAATCCACCGCCCGAGCGCTCCTCCCTGCCGGATCCGCCGCCGAAGCACACCTCCTCACAGGATTTGCCGCACGAGCACTTCTTTGAGGCTGGATCTGCCACCGGCGAGCTAATCCCCACCGAATCCACGCCGTGGTGGAGCCGTGGAGGGAGGGGAGGAGGGGCGCGGCGCCCCCAGCCGGACATCGGGTTTGCACTGGCCTCCTCTCCGGTGCCGTGCGACGAGGGAGGGAGAGAGAGATAGAGGGAGGAGGGGAGGGAGAGGGTGTTCACGCCGCGTGCTCGGGAGAGAGGGTGGAGGGAGGGAGTGAGTGGAGGGCGCCGTCGGGAGGGAACGGCGCGCCACTAGGTTGCGGGGAGGGGAAGACTGAAGTGTGAGTGAAAACCTAATTACGCCTTATATATGTGGCTTAGTTAATGGACCAGCTGGGCTACAGGCCTTTTTTTCGAGGCGGGCCTACTAACCGAGGCGGTTGCGTTAGGGCAACCGCCTCGGTTAATAGGCATTAACCGAGGCAGTTTTTTTAAGGTGACCGCCTCGGTTAATCCATTAACCGAGGAGGTTACGTTAGGGCAACCGCCTCGGTTAATAATTAACCGTGGCGGTTGCTAGCCCGACTGCCCTACCTCGAATAACCGAGGCGGGCAACCAGGGCACCCGCCTCAGAGCCCCATTTGTAAACGCCGTGCAAAAGAATTTGTGTAGTAGTCAAAGGAGAGACCTATTCACCGGACGAAAGAGGTTTTACTGTCACTTGACCATTTCAGTCCATGTTAGCGTTGTCTTCATTATCATTCATGCCATTGCTCTCAAGAGAACTAGAAGCGGCATTTCCAGCATGGGATGACTCAGTACCCTACAAAGAGATGGAATTTAAAATGGTGAGTGGTTCTAACACTGAAAGACTACACATCACAACTAAGGGCACAAGAAGAGAGAATTTAAATAGGTTAAAATAATTTTGGCTGTCTGTGAACTTTAGGATTGCACATCTGCTCGAATATAAAAATGACATGCAGCCACAAGTTACACCAAATGAACAGACCAAACTAGCAGAGCATCACACAACACATGTTCTGGTTTTAATGAACATATGAATTTCAGAAAATGTTCAGAGTTAGACAAGGTTCAGGTTTACATGCAACTCAGAGAAGATTCATATTCATACAAGGTACAAGTGTTAGGTGATCACTTTTCAAGCTACTAATAAGAGTAAATTTAAGATATCTAATTTCGCCATGTAAACTCTTGAATGGTTCTGTAACATCACAATAATAGATCAAATCAACCGAAATATCACTAATAACATCTTAGAAATTGATTGGTACTGTGTCATAGTATGAGACAAAAAAGATACAGAGCTAACAAGTATTAAGTGTATTACTGTGATAAATGTTTAAAGCTTTTACCATAGTAGGGAACAATGCTGGCATTCCATCGACCAGATTATACAGTTTGTTAGTTTGGTGCACATGGCATGGCTTAAATAGCTGATATTAAGATATCTAGTTTTGCAAAGTAAATCAGGGAAACCTATTGAGGATTGAGGATATGGAAAATCTAATTCAAGAAATCTCAAATTGCACTAATTAAAAGTACTGGGTAACAGTGTATTGTAAATGTGATCACAGTACATTATGGGTTCAGAGAAGCATGTAAAATAAACAAAATGTTAAGAGGCATGTCCCACTCTACATCATACCAATATGGTTATTTCAATTTGTTATGTGTTACTGCTCCTGCAGCAAATAGCTCAATATAGCTAAATGCATGCTCTAAAATGAGTTGATGACACAAAAAAAAGCATGATCTAAAATGTTACCTGTCAAAGCAAGCTTTAAACTTGTCTCCATATCAAAACTGGCTGAGTTGCAATCTGTACACGACAAATATGGCTGTTAGTTTATTCAGCCAATCACTAAATTAAGAAAAAGAAGACACAAATATCCGCTTTTCAGAACATCCAAATGCAACAGACAACAGGTTAAACCATTAAACCATTCAGTCTTAATTTTTCCTTACTTGTGAGTTGAAATTCAGCGTGAGGCTATATAAAGTCAGCATGATCTAGAAACAAAAAGTCAGCATGAGGCTATCTAAGAAACTAAAAAGAGGGAAACCCATGAAATACACAACAGAATCAGTAGTGCTACTAGACCATGCTGCCTAAAATCATCATACAGAAGGCATAACAAACATTGCTAAATTTCACATCATAGTATAGAGCAATATGACTGTCATACGCCCAATGGAGGCCTCCCAACCTAGAGCTAACGGGCCGAGAGGGGCCCAAGGAGGGGCACCAGGCGCCTCCACCAGCGCGCCCTAGGGGCCGCACGCGCCCAGGAGGAAGGGGACGGCGGCGCTAGGAAGAGGCACGGGAGGAGACCGAGGCTTAGAAGGGAGAGGAAGGGGATAGAAGGCCCTTGGCCTGTTCTACTCTTGCTTAAGATTGAAAGGTTACATAGCCCCTGCCTTTATAGTCCTGGGAGACTTAGCCCCTAAGCAATCTAACTTATCCTCCAAGCAAGCTAATCATAATCCTCCCGGATCTGGATGTCGGCGGCGCGGCGGGTGGCCGCCCCTCCGCTGGTCGTGGCCCCCTCCTAGTGGCGCGGTCAGCCCAGACCTAGCCGGCCTGGGCCCTCTCTTGGGCCCTCCATTAGACGTATGACATCTCTTCCCCCTTCTCCAAGCAGCATGTCCTCGTGCTGCGGCTTTGCTTGATCGTTGATAGGGCTTGGGGAAGACGTCTGCTCCAACTCCTTTGTGCGTGATCTCCGGAGCGGGGATGTCTGGTTGACGTGGATCTTCTATTGGTGGAGAATTGTCAGGGCGAGCGAAGAACTCGTCAAACATCATCTTCCAACGATTGGTCATGTTGCGGATGTCGAGGTCCTCCTTGGAACGTGCATGCTCTTTGTTGCTCA
Source organism: Miscanthus floridulus (assembly GCF_019320115.1). Taxonomy (NCBI): domain Eukaryota; kingdom Viridiplantae; phylum Streptophyta; class Magnoliopsida; order Poales; family Poaceae; genus Miscanthus; species Miscanthus floridulus. The sequence continues at coordinate 114,268,993 of NC_089588.1, read as the reverse complement.
GGCGAGCGGCGTTGTCCATCAGCTTGGTGGCGAGGCCGCTGTAGGGAAGGCTGGCAGCGACGCTGCTTGTTGCATAGTCGCTGCGGGGTGCCGCGAGCAACAAGGGTGCGGCGGCATCGGGCAGCAGCGGGCTGCTGCTGGTGTTACCGGCGAAGAAGTTGTCGCCCAGTTTCGCCAATTGATCGATGATGTTGTGGGGTGGCGCGGTCGATGAACATGGTGGTGGTGGCCATCAGATCGATTGGGTCTGTAGATACCAGTGTCAGAGCCCGACAGGGAGGGGGGCTCTTGGCGGTGGCTAGGGTTTGGGGAGGGTGTAGGCGTCGACAAGAGGAAGGGGACGGCGACACTAGGAAGAGGCACGGGAGGAGACCGAGGCTTAGAAGGGAGGGGAGGGGGATAGAAGGCCCTTGGCCTGTTCTACTCTTGCTTAAGATTGAAAGGTTACATAGCCCCTGTCTTTATAGTCTTAGGAGACTTAGCCCCTAAGAAATCTAACTTATCCTCCAAGCAAGCTAATCCTAATCCTCCCGGACAATGACTAAGATACCTGCAAATTGGAAACTGCCATTTCAGCCGCTAGGTTATCAGAGCAAAGCAACCATGCATTAGAAGCAAGAAAGCCACCAGCTCTGATGGCAATAATATCCTAGATAACTTACATTATAAGCATGTACTTACCCAATTAATGAAAGCTGCAAGTTTAAAAATTAGTTCATGAACTGAATCCATGCATGTTTAACAATCAATGCAACTGTAACTAGGAATATTAGTCTATTAGCTCATTCCAATGGCCCCTAGAACACCTACATTCATGGCTAAGCCAGCTAAAATTGGACTAAATCTTCGACAATTGACATCACACAAAAGCAGGTCAGCAGCAACAAGAGCTAGAAATGCCCACCTTTGACAGGGATGAAAACGAGCACTTTTTAGGACAAATCAGACTCCAATTTGAAACAAGCAATCTAAGGAGCTCGATTCAGCACAAGGTGGGGCGCAAACCTGATCTCCAGGCATCCTTACCAGCAATACCACCGCCGCCAAGGCCGGATCTAGCGCGCTCACGGTGCTGAGGTGATTTTGCCGCCGCCATGGCTGGATCCGGCGCGTCCACGGTGCTATGGGCCAGATCTGCGTAGAGCCGATATTTCAGCACCCTTCCTTAACGTAAGTGGGCACGTAAGTCGGCTGGTGGCCACCTCTTCCTCTGCTTGCCACAGCCTTCACAGGTCCATGGCACGGCTGCTGCGGGGTGGGTGGAGGGCTTGGGGCTATGGTCGTGGGGGTGCACGAGGAGGCCACGAGGGCGGCGGGCGGCGCGCGAGGCGCCCTTGGCCGGCGGCGCAGAGATGGGAGGCGCCACAGGTGGCGGCGGCGCAGGGGTGGACGGAGGACTGGGAGGCTATGGTCGCGGGGGTGGGTGAGGAGCACCTGAGGGCGGCGGTGAAGGGGTGGCCGGAGGGCCTGGAGACAATGGCGCGAGGGGAGCGGAGTCGGAGCCGAGCGCTGCGGCGGCGCATGGGGGAGCGAGTGGGGAATTTTGGGGAGTAGATTATTAGGGTTTGGGGTGGGCCGGACTGAGATATTTACATGGGTTTGGGGTGGGCCTCCGAGCAGTGAACGTGTAAGAAGCCAGTTTTTTTCGCCTGAGCCGCGGGAAGGGGAACTCCTGTCGGTTCACACTGGCCGTCAGGAGTGATTTTAGGATTCCTGTCGGTTTACCTAAATTCCCGTGGGTTTCACAAAACCGACAGGAATGTTCTGAGTTTCTCCCATCGGTTTTCATAGACCGTCAAGACTAATCGTAGTTCCTGACAGGTTTTAAAAAACCGTCAGGAATAACCCTGAATCTGGTAGTGTCTCCTTTCAACGGTGCCGCCGCTCCGCCCCTCGCTACACCTCCGCGTTGTAAGGAAAATGGACCCCATGGGATATTTAGTCTGGATTTCGGTGTTTGATGGTCAACATGACCATTTAGCCATGATCCTCTCATAGAGAGAGAGGGGCGGTCTTATCCAAGTAGGAATCAATCCCAAACACATTCTTCAAGTTTCTAACGTCGAAAAAAAGTCCAAAAAACCGATTTGGAAATCAAACTGATTCGGACTCAGCAGAAAAATCGGCTTAGCCAGCTTGGAGTCGCCTATGAACCCTGGGTGTTGTGGCCGGGCCGGCACTTGGGCAGTCGGCTTTGCCAACTAGGTGCGTCGGCTAAGCCAACTTGGGCAGAGCAGCAGGCTTGGCCGAGCCCGGCGCTGTCCTCCTCCTTCTATTGTTTATTTCTTCATCTTTTGTCGCACCAAATATTTTTGAACACCCTTTTAATGCTAGAAACTAAATAGCAATAGCCCATTTTCTAAGTTGACATATTTTTGGGTGTCAACACGTACATAAAAATCTATAGCCCAAATACTCAGTCGCGCAGCATTCATAACTCCAGTAGAACAAGTATAGATTACATGAGGAACCGAACCCTGCCGTGCCCAGATCTTTCGACTTTCGCTGTTGCGTGGGAATACCTTGAGCAATGATGGAGAGGTACCTTGCGTAGCTCCACACACAGTGCCCGTACGTTGCTTGGGGAACGTGCATGCTTTTTCTTTCTCGGTGGGGACTCGGGAGCTTTATTAGAAAATGACCACTCAGCCATCCAAGCTATGCCTGAAATGTGGATAGCAGATGCATGCACACAATACACAGAATGGCACTACTCTTTTTATTTGTTTAATCTTTGCACGAGTAGAGAACAGATCTTTGATCCGAGAGCCAAACCAGGCTCTAGTTCCGGGAAATATTGCGCCCGGGACTAGAGGGATCTTTAGTCCCGGTTGGTGGCTCCAACCGGGACTAAAGGTCCCTGCCCAACGGCTCCTGCGCCAGGCCGTTGTGGCAGGGGACCTTTAGTCCCGGTTGGAGCCACCAACCGGGACTAAAGGTCGACCTTTACTCCCGGTTGGTGGCTCCAACCGGGAGTAAAACTTTGGTCCCGGCTAGTGGCGTGGCCCGGACTGCAAAGTAACCTTTAGTCCCGGTTGGAGCCACCAACCGGGACGAAAGGTCCCCCTATAAATCCTGCTGGCCGTCTTCTTCCTCCCCGAGCCCGTCCGAGAGCTTCAGTTCAAATTTAAGCAGTGTTCTTACTCTTTCTCTGTCCATTCTTCGATTCCTCCATCAATTTCTTCGATTCCTCCGTCGATTCTTTGGTTCTAAAGGTTACCAACTTCATACTCTCATGTTTCACCATTGTCTTATCTCATTTTGTTCACTATATATATATGGTTCTTTATTGTTGTTTTTTTTCATTTGTAAGCAATTTGAGCTCAAAATCACTTCAAGCTTGCATATTTACATGAAGGAAGGTTAAAGCAGCTATTAAAAACTAGTATTCACCGTTTATTTGTAGCATGCATAGCACACTTCATTGTTTAGAGATATAGAGAATTTTAGAGTTTTTTTAATTTTATTTGTTTATAAAATGAGAAATTTATAGTGTATTAAAAAATGAGTATAGAGAGTAAATGACAACTGCTTCCGGGTCCTCGGCCTCTCATGGGTTTCCAAAGCAACTTAGGCCGGGCAATTGGTGCATATTTTTGTAACATGTTTTTCAGTAAAGTCTAAGTCTCTAACATGTTTTTTTGGCTGCAGGAGCTGGACCTCGCGTTTGACACCTTGGATGTAAGCCACCACCGCCACCATATATAATTCGTTTATGATGGATTAATTGCTCCAACCTTTTGTAATCGGATGGATGCATGTGGCGAGCCCTCGTGCCGGCAATCTTGTAATGCGATTTTGTGCTGAGCCATCGAGCTCGGTGGAGCATGGGCGCGGCCCGGTGTCTCGTCGTTTCCTTCTTTTTGCGCGGTAGCTTATGACGACTAGTTAGAAAATTGTAGAAAATTCATACTAGTTGAACTTACGGACCGTGTTCAGCTCGGTGAGCATGTTCTCTGCCGAGCGGTAACGGACGTCAAGGAGGAGCTTTAATTCTACGAGGGAGAGCGGCAACGGTCGTGGAAGACCGTGTTCCCTTCCTCGTAGAATCGGACCTCTTCCGTGGCCAAGTACGGTGCCGTCCGGTGGAGAAATGCTTGCCGAGATGATCACATAAGCAAGGTCAATTAGTATGGATGGTTATTTATTCACACGTCCCGATATCGTCGCAGTAGTCTGTCAATCACCGTACCCAAACGTAGTATATATATAAATATAAACAATAAACGATTATTATGTGTTTACACTCCCATTCCTCTATTAACCTGCGGAAATATCATGTGAATTACTTACCTGTCACAGTAAAAGACGAGAACACAATGACCATGGCCACGGCCATGAAAAATGCCAACGACACAACATTGTTTAGAGTTTTTTTTAGCATGCATAGCACATTTCATTGTTTAGAGATATAGATAATTTTATAGTTTCTTAATTTTATTTGTTTATAAAATGAAAAATTTATAGTGTATTAAAAAATGAGTATAGAGAGTAGATGACAACTGCTTCCGGGTCCTCGGCCTCTCATGGGTTTCCAAAGCGACTTAGGCCGGGCCTCCCTCTCATTCCATGCGGCAAGTGTCGTGATGGGACAAAGATTGTGATGGAGTACCGAGTGAAGAAGGAGGGTCCCAATAATCGTCGTATCTTCTATAAGTGTCCGGATCGCAATGTGAGTTATTTTATCGTATTTTATGATTATGGTTAGTTTATACCTATTTTCATGATGGTTGTGATTAAAGTTCTAATTTTTTGTTTTAATTTCAGTGGGATGGCAGTGGACGATGTTCAGGCTTTTACTGGGAGAAAGAGTATGTTGAACTCATGCAAAAATATCTTGCACAACAGGCAGATACGGCGGCTAATGAGGCAGTGATACAGCCGAAGAAGCCCAAAGATATTGCACAATCAGGGGATCAGTCTGTTTTAGTTGAGATTGGTCGCGAAATCCTTGTACTCCTGAAATGTATTTTAGCTTTAGTTCTTTTAGTGGTAGTTGGGATTGTCTACATTGTAGCGATGCTTTCATAAATTTGTACCTTTTGTGGTGGCACGCATGTTGTATAAATAATTAATTATGATCTAGGTTTTAATATGGTATTTATATCATGTAATACAGATGAGTCGGCATTGGATGTACAATGCTGATCGCCGCTCCCAAGAGTTCATTGACGGCGTGCATTCTTTGTTACGTGCGGCCGAGGCAAACAAACACGACGGTTTCATGTGCTGCCCATGTGCCATATGTAAGAATACGGTGGAATATCCTTGCTCAAGGACTCTTCATTCACACTTGTTCAAGTCGGGTTTCATGCCAAACTATATTTGTTGGACGAAGCACGGAGAAACAGGCGTTGTAATGGAAGAAGGTGAAGAAGAACAATGGGACGACAATGATATTATTCCCGATGGTGCGTGCTTCAATGATATTGCAATGGGAGAAGCTGAAGAAGAGGTAGCCGCAGAAGATGAGCCTGCTGATGATCTTTGTCAGGTCATTCGTGACGCACAAAGAGAATGTGAAAGTGAAAAGGAGAAGATCAAGTTCGAGCGGATGCTAGAAGATCACAAGAAATTATTGTACCCAACTTGTGATGCAGGGCAGAAAAAGTTGGGAACCACACTAGAATTGCTGCAATGGAAGGCAAAGAATGGTGTATCTGACAAGGGATTTGGAGAGTTACTAAAAATCCAAAAGAAGATGCTTCCGAAGGACAATGAATTGTCCGCCACTACCTACGAAGCAAAACAAGTTGTCTGTCCTATGGGGCTAGAAATCGAGAAGACACATGCATGTCCTAATGACTGCATCCTCTACCGTGGCAAAGAGTACGAGAAATTGGATGCATGCCCGGTATGACATGCATCGCGGTATAAGATCAGGCGAGATGACCCTGGTGATGTTGAGGGCAAATGTCCGCGGAAGAAAATCCCTACCAAGGTTATGTGGTATGCTCCTATAATACCACGCTTGAAACGTCTGCTCAGAAACAAAGAACATGCAGAATTTCATCAACTATGCCACTTGACCTCTCTGGACAAAGTTATCATTAGCTGCTATTGCCTGTAAGTAATAATTCTTTCGATCTATTATTAAACACATCATATGTGTGTATATGCATATAAATTATCCTAACAAGTACTATATATATGCAGATTTACAATGACAGAGCGCAGAAAGAAAGGCTATAATGAAATTGGTTTTGTTGATCCCCATATAGTATTCAAAGACCCAGTTACTCCAAAGCCTAATTGGAAGTCTGAGTCAGAGAGTAACCTCATGAACTTCTTAGTGAACCAACGCCACAAGAAGGATATACTCTTTCCCTACAACTTCAAGTGAGTGTTAATAATGTCGATCATCCTTAATGGCTCATATGTTGATTCTAGTTAATTAATGAGTGTTATGCGTTATATCCTATAAACACATGCAGCAATCACTGGATATTGATGGACATTGATCTGGTGAAAAGTCACTTGATAATCTATGACTCGATGAGAAAACCACAACAAGACTACCAAGATATGATAGATATTATCCAGAGGTAATTTTGGTATCTCTAGCAACTATATATACACACAAACATGATGATTAACTATATCTGATGACGTGGCAAATTTTTTATTGGGCAGTGTTTGAAAAACCTTTATTGAGAAGCAACACATGGGAAAATGCAAAGCGCCACTGAATGTAATCCCTTTGAAAGTAAGTCTCATAAATCGCATCATCTTTATTAATTAAACATATAGCTTTCACCGGATCACCAGATTGGATGATAAATCTTTTTCTCGTAAAGTGGTGTCTGAGGCAGGAACAGGGGAACAACTACTGTGGTTACTATGTTTGCAAGTTTATTAAGGAGGTCTCCCAAAGAACTCCTACAGAGAGTCTCAAAGTACGTTAAAAATACACTATATATTCATTTAATTATTATTATTGATTGTGTTACTATGTCTTTATATATATATATGTATGTATGTATGTACATATATTAATTTATTTTCCTTTAATTCAAACCTGTAGGCTCGATGGTTGGAGGAAAAGGTCATACGACAAGACCAGATCAAAGCAATTCAAGAGTATATAGCCAGATTTTTTAATGACCGGGTCATTAATTCCAAGGGCGAGTTCTACTTCGACCCAACACTGCCATGGAAGCCAAGCTAGAGGATGAGAGGAAACTTGTTATATCACAACAACTGTAATGCAATCTTTTGTAATATATGCACATGAAATAATATAATATAAAATACACATATGCATGCATGCATGTAAATATATATATGATGCATGATATATATATATATATATATATAGAACTACTATCCTGTAGCTGGCTACAGAATAACTTATTCTGTAGCCACTTTGAGTTATGATAATTACTATGTTAATTTACGAGATTATAGTAACTCCTTACTAAGTGGTTTAATATAACGTTATGGTAAATATTCCCATGTGTTATAGTAACCCAACTATCGTAAATATGTATTGACATTATGGTAAATTAGTATATAAAATTATAGTAAATGGAGGTGGCTACAGAATAACTTATTTTGTAGCCGGCTACTGAATAGCCTCTCCCTATATATATATATATATATATATATATATATATATATATATATATATATATATATATATATATATATATATATATATATATATATATAGTTCTATGCTTGAATTGTGTCATTTAATACATTCATTGTGCTTGAACCGAAACATACTATACGCGCGTATAAATGTATTATTAGCAGCGTACAATACGACTTCGAAAACCTATTTTGAAAAGAAAACAAAAAAATGAAAATAAAAGAAAAAAAGAAAAAAATATTACCAACCGGGACTAAAGGGTGCTGGCCTCATGGCATGTCAGGAGGCACCTTTAGTCCCGGTTCCTGACCCGGGACTAAAGGACCCCCCTTTAGTCCCGGATGCTTGCTCCCGGGTGGGGAACCGGGACTAGAGGGGGTTCCCCACCGAGAGTAAAGGCCATCTCTGTACTAGTGTTGCTCAACCCCTCAACACAAAGTGTGCACGAGACAAGAGGGATCGAAACCTGTCGTGCTGACAATCGTCACTTGCATGAGACTAGCGCATGATATGCTAATAAGGGCATACTCCCTCGGTCCCAATTTATCTATCGTTTTTTGTGTCCGTGCCACGACTTTGACTCAATTTATACAAAATATGTGCAACATTTGTGTCTCCAAATAAATTTGTTAAAAAACTAGATTCAAAGATCTTTCCAATGATGCTAATTATGTATCATAAATAATAATATTTTTTAATATATATTTTGTTAAAGTTATTTCTCAGGAAGCGAGAACGATAGATATTCTGGGACGGAGGGAGTAAAGCATAAAGCCTAGATGACTTGATCAAGTAATGCCATTATTGGGACACACGCATGCATACAGACATCGGCGCAAGATGTTGTGCGTGCCATGTCAGCTATTCGATCGATCAGCTCTATATATATAATGCGTAGATCGAGCCAAGCCCATGGGTGTGTACGTCACTCAAAAGCTTCACTTCACCCAGCAGAACAATGGCGGATCAGAACGATGAGGAGTCGGGTAAAGCAGGGAAGAAGAACCCGCCACCTCCATCGATATCGCCAATGGACATCGGTGCATCGACATCGACGTCGGCATCGGCATCGACATCGACATCGGCGGAGTACCAGCTGAAGAAGTACCTGCTGCTGCTGGCCACCCTGGTGGCGACGGTGACCTACGCGGCGGGGCTCAACCCGCCGGGGGGTTCCTGGCTGGAGGACGACACCGACACGTCGTCGCGGCACTTGGCCGGCGACTCCATTCTCCGGGAGACCAACTACATCCGCTACATCGTCTTCTACTGCTTCAACGCCATCTCCTTCGCGGCGTCGCTCGTCGTCAGCCTCCTGCTCCTCCTCCTGCACAGGGGCGACCAGGGCTGGCTGCTCAATCTCACGCGGGCGGTCATGGTGGTGGACCTGCTCAGCCTCATGGGCGCCTACGCTGCCGGAGGCAGCCACGACAGGTTCACCACGGTCTGCGCCGCCGGGCTGGTCGGCGCCACCTTTGCTTGCATCAGCTTCGTCGTCCCCTGCATGATATTTAAACAAGACAAGGCGGCAACCGCAACGCGGTCGCCGGGCGACAACCACGACCACGACCACGAGCAGTCCAAGCACGAGATCCTGCTGGTGCTCGCCATCTTCGTGGCCACCATCGCGTACGTGGCCGGGCTGAACCCACCGGGTGGCTTCTGGCGGAGCACAGAGGAAGGTCACCACACCGCCGGCAACCCCGTGCTGCAGGGCTTCCATCCGATCCGCTACAAGTTCTTCTTCTTCAGCAACACCGCCGCCTTCGTCACGTCGCTGCTGGCTATCACCTTCACCGCCTACGAGAAGGTGGACCTCAAGGCTGTCAAGGTTCCGCTGTGTGGGCTCATCATCACGGGGATCTTGGGCCTCGCCGGCGCCTACGCCGCTGGGAGCTGCAGGGACAGCAAGCACACCGGCTATGTTCTAGCCCTAATTGTCCCAGTTCTTGGCTGCATCTTTCTACAACGGTTTCTTGCCATCAATCTGCAACATCACTTCAGCTTTGGTAGCGGGTATGCAGATGCACTATGCAATACTCATCTTTATCTTTGCAAAGCGTAGTTTACTTTTCAAGTTGAAATTTCCTTTGGCAAGTGTGCATTAAGAGATTCAAACTAAACATCTTGCTTTAACAATTCAAACTTGCTGATATAACTTCTTTAACAAAAGCTAGCTGCCTAAGAATTTTAAGATTATTACATCATTAACCAGGCTCCTACACTGGTTAAAATCTCAGGAGATATACGTGTATTAAAAGTTTGTGAACAAGTTTAGAGCCTAGAACTAGTCAAAAATGCTTATTTTTGTTGTTTGTATTTGTTCGTTTCTAAAATAATGATCTGGAGTCTCAATACCATTATGACAAATTCAGCAGTTATTCTATATATTTTTCCATCTATATTCATAGTTCACTCGTTGTATTGGACCTTTTCGTGCGTGTATTAGATACTTGTTTATTCGAAGGTTTTGCTTAAGCTATGTCAGCTCTTGTTTGTAAATTAAGTCTCATGACGACATAAAACTAGATTTGGGATAAATTGTTAATTCCTCAAATCTTTTGATCCACAAGTTAAAGCTACATTGCTTATTATTGTTACCTTCTATCGCAAATTCTCCTTTGATGCTTTTATTAAACATAAAGTATAGATCATATATATATATATATATATATATATATATATATATATATATATATATATATATATATATATATATATATATAATATACTTCAAGTTATTACAATGGCATAAATTGTTATTTTCAGCATGTAACATGATTCTTAATATTCTAAACTTCCTCTATGAAAGGATTATGTGTATTGTAGTTTTATAATTAAGGATAGAGTGATCAGAATCAAACTACCAATGTAGATGTTCTTTAATGTTTTTATTCTAAATTTACAAATTTTATATAATGTAACTGCATACATAGTGCCATTGGTATGTGATTTGGTAAGGGGGCATTTTTCATGATTGCAAAACTATAAAGTTATGTATTTATCTCTTATACATGCATGTGTATATATTTGGTATTCATGGTAGCACACAGCACATAGGTGGGCAATCTATGTAAAAATATTTAGGGGTTATTTTATGCTATTTTTCATAATGGCTTTGTTTGATGGTTTAGTTGAAGATTTTTCATAATGGAAAGGGTGTGTAGTTTTTTTAAAAAATGAAACCAATACAATGGCAATGATAGTTCAAGTTATGTACCAAATTAATCGCCAAGCGTTTCTAATTTTTTTTAGATTTTTTCATTAATATCATTTTGTCACCAAATGTATTCTAGTTTGCAATTTTTTAGTCATCTACTATTTGTGAAATATATGTAGGTCAACAGGCAGTGGAGAACGCAATGATCTGGAGAAGCCTCGTGAAGTCATTCAGTTGCTTGCCACTCTTGCGGCGACGGTCGCTTACCAAGCAGGAGTGGATCCACCTGGCGGCGTCTGGGCTGACAACAGGGAGGGCCACATCGTCGGAGACCCGATCCTCCAGACGACCCATCCCGGGCGGTACAGGGTCTTCTTCTACTTCAACTCGGCGGCGTTCGTGGCGTCCCTCGTCATCATGGTGATGCTGCAGAGCGAGCGCCTCGTGAGAGGGCACGCGCTGGAGGCGGCCATGATCCTGGACCTGTTCGGCCTTATAGGCGCGTACGCCGCCGGGAGCAGCAGGGACACGAGCACCTCCATCTATACGCTCGCCATCGCCGGCGGCGTCCTTGTCTACGTGGTGATCCACGTCGTGTTCTTCACGCTAGACCACCACCACCCCGGCAGCAATAAGGGCGGCGGTGAGGAAGCTAAGAAGGAGGAGGAGGATGTGATGGATAAGAAGCGCGAGGTGCTGCTGCTCCTCGCAATCTTGGCGGCAACCCTCACCTATCAGGCTGGCTTGACGCCGCCGGGCGGCCTGTGGGAGAACGGGCGCCGCGCCGGCTTCCCGGTGCTCCTGGACAAGTACCCTCGCCGTTACAAGGCCTTCTTCTACTGCAACGCGGCGAGCTTCATGGCGTCCGTGGCGCTCATCGTGCTCCTCCTCAACCCGACCCTGTATGGGCCGGGCATCAAGTGCTACGCGCTCTTTGTCTGCATGGTGGCCGGCATGTTCGCCCTCATCGGTGCCTACGCTGCCGGAAGCTCCCTGCATCTGGGAACCTCCATTGTTGACCTGGCATTGGTTATTGCGGTCTTCGCAATCGTAGTCTATGTGGCCATCATCCGCCATGGTCAGCAGCAAAACAAGGAGCCGCCTAAAGGTGAAGCAGAAGGTAGCAAGAACCAGTCCTCAGCGACGACGACTGAAACGACACATGGTCAGTCTTCAGACGTGATGATGGCCAAGTACCTAATGCTGGTAGGGATACTGGCTGCCAGCGTCACCTACCTGACGGGCCTGAAACCACCGGGTGGCCCGTGGAGGGAGGACGGCGCCGGGCACGACGCCGGCAACCCGGTCCTCTACGACGTCGACAGGCATCGGTACAACGCTTTCTTCTACAGCAACTCCACTTCCTTCATGGCTTCGATCACCGTCATCGCCCTGCTGCTTTCGCGGATGATACTTGGAAGCAAAAGCAACAAGCCTCTTTGGCCCATGCACACGGCCATGCTGCTGGACTTGCTCGCCCTCCTGGGAGCCTACGCGGCAGGCAGCGCTCGGGACTGGTGCACGTCCAAGGATGTCGCCCTGCTTCTCTTCCCTGTTCTTGCCTTCGTTTTGCTGCTCTTCTTCTGGAAGAAAGGACCACAACCTGCCAACACCTAACAGAATACTCACTCCTAGACAGTGCTAGCTACACTCGGGCACTCGGCCTGCTGGCCAACATTGGCATGCTTAACACTGGTCTATCTGCTGTTATTGTTGTGAATATCGTTTGCTGCTTGTTTGATTTAATAAGCTTTCTAGTAAAGTCTGTTTTGCATACTTTCTAATAAGGTTGGAATCCAAGGTGTGTGCAGAGATGTCGAGTTGTTTGCTCCCTTATGTATTCTTTCAGTTTGAAATTGAATCTGCAAAGCCAATTCAACAGAATATATAAACCTTAAATATATAGTACTTGCTTATAAGTTACTGCAATTTAGCGACTACTAGTAAGCTAGATTGGGCCAGATTATTTTGCTTTTATCTAAAAAAAGGTGCTAGTAATAAGCTAGATGTCTCTGTAACTGCAACTGCCGACTGGTGCGATCGATGACTGGTGAGGAGTTCACGTTCACGCATGGAATTTATAGATGCGCATGCCTGATCCGTGTGCCGGCAAGGACGACTGAACTTGTTGCTCATCAGTTGCTGTTGCTGTTGACAGGCATGCATGGAACAGATCGAACAGCAGGCAGGCTCCTTTTTGGAGAACGAAATGTTATTGGTCAAACTAGTCATCTACTTGCTAGGATAAAACAGGTGGATTCTGTTTATTAGTCTTGTTTAGGCAGCTGAATGAGGCCATTTTAGTAACGGTTGCCAACAACCGGAAAGAAACTATCATTATCCATTTCCAACGCTGCTTAGCTAGCTAGGTCAAGTTTTTCACATGATGCCATTACTTAATTACCGTGTTCTTGATTTCAAAAAAAAAAAAATTACCGTGTTCTAATGCTCTTCCCAGTTCCTAGGAAAAATAACTGGCAATTCAGATTTTTTTTATTTGCCATATTGTCTTCTGCAAACCAGGCCAATGGTAGAGTTATGCAGATGTAAAGTCGGCTGACAACATATTGGTATCGGCTTTGACTTTAACCAAGTTTATATAGAAAAAAAAACACATGCATCTAGAATATAGCAGATTAGTTTGATCCATTAACTCATCTACTAAAAAAATATGCCTTGATTGTATATCTATTTGGTATGTCAAGATCTGTCTACATCACACCTTGGGTGAATTTTTTTCCTCCCTAGCCTATTTCTTTTCAAACGCCTCGATGGATGGCATTTTTCTTCCTTTATTTTGGATTAGAAGACTAACATAATATGTTGTTTTCTATGCATATATGGTCTTGTATGCTCGGCCTGCGTTTCTCGCACCCACGTGGGGCCTGTGCCGCCCGGACGTCGCTCAAGCCGCATAGCTCGCACCCTTTCCGCTTCTCACGTACATTACAATATGTGCAACACCCGATATGTTTTTGCAACATCCAGATGAAACACTTGCAACAAGCGTTCAAAACAGATGAAACACTTGTAACATATGTCTGCAACACTTACAAAACACCTGAGAAACACTTGAAAGCCACTGCAAGCATATGCAACATCAGGATGAAATACTTGCAACATATCTGTAAAACATATGCAACATCCAGATAAACACACTTGCAACTTAGTCTGAAAAAAATAGATAAAACATTTGGAATAGACGTTTGCAACATAGATGTATAGCCATTGCAACATATGCAACATCTCGGTCTACTTTTGCAACATCCATATGAAAATTTGCAACATACCTCTGAAACATCTGAAACACTTGAAACATACGTTTACAAAATGTCAAGTGAGACACTCTAGTGGGAGGCAACCACCATGTCAGGCATGCTGAGGAACTCGATAACCGCCTCGATGGGCAGATCAGGGCTAGGAGGCAGTGGAGCGAAGAGCACCATGGGCTTCGCCGCCTCCCGCCATAGGAGGATGTGATAAGGAGGACGCCGGCACCAGTGATGAGGGCAGGGGTGGGAGGGAGGTGTGACTCGAGTGGCGAAGCCTGGCGCTGTGGAGGCGGGCGAGGGCCTAGGGAGGAGGAAGCAGAGGTAGTTGCCGCTGGTGGTGACGTAAGGGGAGCGGAGCTTCTGGCGAGCGCGCGGGGCGGAGTGGAGACATTTTCTTTGGGACGTGGCGTCCATCCATCCGGACGGACTGCACTGCAGTATTACCGATAAAAAAAAGGAGACAGAATTTAAAAAAAAATGGGCATATACAAGCAAACAATCTCGTTTTTCATACATGATTTGACACAGAAACTAGTATTAGTAGTTGACATTTGAATTAGGACACACTAAACAAAGCAAGCACCAATAAATAAATCACACTCAATACAATCTGCTACGCTATGAATCCATCATGATCTTGAATTCCTCAAAGCTGAGCACCCCATCGCCATCGAGATCAAACCTGCAGATCATGGCCCTGCACTCATCAACGTCCTGGTGCGAGCCGAGCCTTACCATCCGCTTCAGGCTCACCGGCGTGATGCACCCTTTGCTTTCGATGGCGTACATCCCGAACGCCTCCCTGAGCACCCGCCGCCGCTTGCCGACCTCCTCCTCCGGCGCCGCCGTCCCCGCCAGCGCTAGCCCCAGGAGCTCCTCCTGGCTCAGCAGCCCGTCGCCGTCAGCGTCCGGCGACGCCACCAGGCGGTCCGCCTCCTCGGCCGACACGTCCTCGCCCAGCGCCTCCTTCATGCAGAGGCGCAGCTCGGCCGCCGACAGCTTGCCGTCGCCGCCGCGGTCCAGCGCTGAGAACACCCGGCTGAACTCGGATGATGCGTACACCGCCATTGATCTTCTTCAACCTTGGCAAAGGTTCAGCGATTGGTTTTAGTTTCCTTTTCAGGCAGCTGTGCGAATGACTACCGGGAACTTTGCCTTTGCTGATCTGGTCTGTCTGCAGCTGCAATGGCAAGATCAGACGCTCGGTTCTTGCAGCTATATATAGCTGTATGATGTATGAGCAGCAATCATGCATGCGTGTGTGCCAATGGTAAGTTCGTGGTGATACATCAAGGCATAAATAAATGCCTGATGGAGAGGAACGGGTCACTGCCATGAAAAATTCTTAGGCGTAGCAGTAGCACCATGGGTCGGGTCTTTCTTTGCAATAGACAATTGCTGGTGATTTTCATATATCTGCAGAGAGTCTGACGTCTCTAGAATGGTGCATACTTACTATAAACTAGTAAAGGGCGCGCGCCCTCGCGCGCGAGGTTAAAGGACTATGGTCAGAATAATTAGTGTATCATGCACATGTCGTAGGCACGGTCATTTGCGTAGTAATACAATGGTGCAGGCATATGGCAGTGGCACTGGTAGTTTACAGTGTACCCTAGGAGCCGATCCAGCTGGCTGTAACTAACAAATTGTAGATGGAAGCCTGATAGCCTGGATATTATACGGTAACCAGGCCTGAAGGCGAGCAGATAAGCTTACGACAGCATTGGACAGTTCTAACTAACAATAGATAAGAGTGCAATGCCCTGGCTATTATACAATCAAGGGGCTTCGAAACGGGTTTCATGGTTATTTGTACAGCACTATAAAGTAGCTAAATATGAATGCACCCTTCATTGCCAACAATTTCTCGCATGTTGTAATAGCATTTTACGAAAGCTTCAGGTAACCAAAACAGAGTTAAAAAAAACACCTTTATTGCAAAAGAGCTCTTCTGTATGAACCAGTCAAGGATATCTCAGATGATCCGCACATTGTCCCTCAAATAACTTATAAAATGATCAGCATCAAAGATGTCTCCAAATTTCCTGCTGAGAATATATAAGTTTTCAGAACACAACAGTCTGGCAGGAAGGAAATTACGTATTTAAGTAGGCCGTATCATGCGAAAGTGGAGCATAGAATCATTTCTTAACTGAAAAGTTGCTTGGAAGAGATTGTAAATTAAACCTAGAAACAGCTCTAAGAGACCCTAATTGACAACCGCCTTTTACACGAAGCCAAAACAGCTCTAAGAGTTACCTGAACGAAAGATGGGCAACGATTGCATTCTCACAGTAGCCATAACAACTACAACCTAGAGAAAGCTAGGTTCATGGATGAAAACGGTACAGAAATATTCCGAACCGACCGCTTTCGTTTTCTATATTATGATACCATTTTCTATATTATGATACCGTTTCTGAATTTCGCCAAACATAAAAATTTGTCATTTTCAATTGGTTTCACAACCATTTTCAACCATTTTTTGTACTCTTTAATTGCTAAAATGTAGAAATATCCCGAACCGACCGCTTCCGTTTTCTATATTGTAATACCATTTCCGACTGTTTTTATCCTTAGCTAGGATAGCCCAAATGTGATTCTATAATTACATTTCAGATGGGCAGAACATAGCAGCTACCACAAGCATAAAATTTGAGCAGTGTAGGCAGAGGCAAGGCTAAAGGAAAAACTAAGATGTCCACCTCATGAGGGTGTATTCAGAACATCGACAATATCATTATTCAGGTGCATGGAATAATATCCACCATTAGTTTGACGAGGGGAAAAAATCCATGCATCATAGAAGCATAGGTATGGTACAGCACGAATAAGAAACAGTGATGGTCAATATAAACGGTCTTGTCGCAACATAAAATTTCATCCAATAGAAAAGCTCAAGTGGTGTCAAGGATTGAATCTGATCATTGTGAAAAGAAGCTCGCAGGTAGACGGCAGGAGATACCAAAAAAAATTTTGGCAAATGGAATTGCGCACTGTGTATACATGATGCATTAAGCCACATGCTGAGAATGGCCTCACCTGAGAATGCCCTCAGCTCATTATGCTGAAATTGATCTTGCATGGTTGCTGGGTCCTGCAAGGAAGCATACATACATGGTTTCAGTCTAGACATGACAAGAAGGGAAAAGGAAAAGTGGCCTGTTATGATTATGGAGTGCACAGATAAGAGAGGCCAGAATAACAGTTGAAAGGCAGGAAAGTCCAATCTTAAAAATGAGCACCAACCTGAGCTGTGTAAAAAAAGGCTGCAATGATGCAAAACTTGTCCTGTCTGAGAATCCAAAAGGACCCTGCTAGAGGGAAGGAAAAAAAAGATTAACAAATTAGGAAACCTAAATTGGAACGGGCATATATGTCAGATTTAAGAAAGTAAAATGCATGTATTGGTAGATACAAAGAACAGTAGGCACTTCCTTTTTTCAGTCCCCTAAAAAAACTAACTCCTATTGGATCCCAGTCCTTAGCCGATGACAGTGTAACTCACTTTTTCTGAAACGAAAGAGTGAACCAGTTGAGAGGCTTTGATGTGCAGGGAAATAAACCAAATGAACTATGTCAATCAAGTTAACACTATTTGGACAGGTAAATAAAATCATTCCCCCATATGTAGGCATATGGTTTGGACGAACTATACACAATTTCAGCAGTTGGTGAGGCCATTGTTCTTGTTAAATAAATTTAATGCAGTAACAGTCATGAGCGAAGCATATTATTCATGGCAATAGTACGAAAACCGAAACAAAATAGAATATCATAATTGACTACATTAAGCCAACCTGTACAAACAGCGGAACCTTTCTCTGTTGCTGTAGCAGCATGTTCCATACTCCTGACCAAGATAGAAAAATTCCACTATTAACAAATATGAACAATATATAAGAGTTAGGATCATAGTAACAGTAAGACCATGCTATGAGTAGGATACCCATATAAGCATGAATTGCTCTGTTTACCTAAAACACATGGAGATCGTGCAATATGCAGAAAAGAAATTTTAGGCATGTCATGAATGAAGATAGAAACTGAAGTTTGTACCTGGAGATCAGTGACTTTCATCTGTGCCCATAGCACCTAAAATTAATCTCACGCATACTAAAGGAAGATATGGCAATAGGATGCTCGAAATTACATATCCAACAAATATACAGCCTACTGGTCTGAAGAAAACATTGCAATTATTAGTGCAACTGCAACACTGGTTGGAAAAAGGTGCATGAGCTTTCTTCTTACTAAGCAGCAGGCAAGCGTCGTCGATGTTCCCAAAAAATATCAATGGAAACATTAACTGGACCAAGATAAAAGCAAGTAGAGCACAAGAAAGCACAAAATTCATACCCAAAAAAACAGAGAAACAGGAGAACCAAAAGTGACCGCCTACAACCAAAGTGTATGTTAATGTAATCCTTGGGAATAGGGCATGTGCTCAGAAACGACATTATATAATCTGACATCACAGGCAATGATCACAGGTAACGAACAGGCAAAGGAATAAATCATCACAGGCAATGGCAACACAACCTCAGATCTCATACTTAAGAGCAAATTGCAGCCGCATAGTATGTGACTAAATAGGCAATCAGTGGTATCTCTCATTGGTGTGTCCAAACTAAGCAAAACAGATCAGGCAGGAATGATTGCAAGAAAACACAGGCAACCAATTGACCATTGCCTCAGCTATCATGGGACAGGCTGAAAGAGACGGCAAAAACTGTACCAACAGTGGCCATGGTCATTGCCTAAGTTGTCAACATAGTAAAAAGATGTAAGAGGAAGAATGATCATAGGTCATGAGCATTGCCTCAGGCATGTAAAAACCAAGAAGATGTAATCTGTGCAAAGGAAAACCATGATCATTACATGGAACACAAATAAACATAATTTACAGTGCAATCATCATAGTAGTAGCCCATTCCCTCAACTCTAAACGTAACAACAGTCCTAACTTCGTACTCATGACTGCACATGGCTGAAATGCAAACAATGAACCCAAAACATCAGCATTGCAGTGCACATGGTGTGAAACAAATATCAGTGACATGCTCATGTGCTCAGATCTCTGTCATAACCGAACCGAGCAGATCAGGACTTACAGAACAACAAAAATTCACAGTAACCATGTAGATCGGTGGGAGAAAAGGATGAGAATACCAGATCAGGAGAGAGGGAGAGAAAGAGAGGGGGAGTAAACCAGGACGGATCGAGGGAGAGCAGAGTGGAGTGGCATGGTAAAATTTAGTTGGCAAGCATGGAACAGCAGAGTGGCTTTGGAAAGGAACCCTTTTTTCTGGCAAGAATAGGTAAATATCCCACCGCAGACCAAAGAGGAAAAGAAGAATTAAACAGAAGAACTTGAATCAAAGGATCACAGAAAGTGAGAAAAATAATCGAGGAATGAATGCTAAGGGAGGACAACAGCCTGGCGTCTCCTTACTGATTGCAAGGTAACCAGGTAAGAAAAAAAGAAAGAAAAAAGAACAACAGAACCGCGGAAGCATTGCCAAGGAAGAAGGAATTGGAAATTGATCCATCCACCGACAAAGGCGATCAGCAATTATTATTCTGTCAATCCTCCCGCAGCCTACATCTGGTTTGTTGGAGCAAAAAGATGCAGCCATAGGTTCAAAGTGTCAAATCAGGTTAGTACCCTCCCTCCTTCACTGAACCTAGGATATTTACACATGTAGGTACCAATATAAAGCAATGAGAGGTCTATAAAAGGATGTAGATACACCAAGCAGAAGGTATCACAAATGAGATTATTGCCATAATCAATCGTTATCACACAAATAAGATACTACGTACCTCAACAGTTAAGCTTTTTGGCATAGGTAGTTCACACCCAAAATGTTGTTGGTTTCCTGCACAGAAGAAACGAATATTTTTTTACCCTAAAAAGTGAGAACTAAAAAGAGATTGCAATCATGAAGACTAACAAGAGACTGGAATCAATTAAAACCTAAGAACTTTGGAAAAGTTCTATATAACACTATGCTGATTTTAACCAACGCAAGGTTTTAACTGTCATGTTGTATCTCTTTGACTGGAACTATCTATTGTTTGTACGTAAGGAGGTGCATCGAAACTAAACAAAAAAATTCTTGTAGCACGTTATAAATAGTAATTTAGAGGCAATACTTGTTTACATTTGTAACCTAAAACATCCGAGCCAAAAAAAGCTAAAATCATTACCTGTCGAGGCCGCATCTCAGAACACCCGATTGCAGCTCAGAATACCAGGCGACGACCTAGATCAGTGGCAAACCCAGATCAGTGCCAATCTAAAAAAGATATAAAAAAAAGGGGGAAATGCCCACAACGTCCGCTGGCCAGTACGTGTTCCCCTTGCAACAAAAGGAACGAATGTATTGATATGTTCATCAGTGCATAATAGATAGAGAGATGGGGACGGAGATTAGGAGCAAGCACCTGTCTTCTTGAACGAATGGAATCAATCCCTCAAACTCCAATAGCAGTTCACAGTGCAGCAGCAAAAAGTGAGAACTAAAAAGAGATTGCAATCACGAAGACTAACAAGAGACTGTAATCAATTAAAACCTATGAACTTTGGAAAAGTTCTATAGAACTATATGCTGATTTTAACCAATGCAAGGTATTAACTGTCGTTCTGTGTAAGGAGGTGCATCAAAACTAAACAAAAATTTTCTTGTAGCACGCTATAAATTGTAATTTAGAGGCAATACTTTTTTACATTCGTAACCTAAAACATCGGAGTCAAAAATAGCTAAAATCATTACCTGTCGAGGTCGCATCTCAGAACACCCGATTGCAGCGCGGAATAACTGGCGAAGACCTAGATCAGTGGCAAACCCAGATCAGCGGCAATCTTAAAAAAGATATCAAAAAAAGGGGGAAATGGCCACAATGTCCGCTGGCCAAACACCATGCACACACCTGAATAGTACGTGTTCCCCTTGCAACAAAAGGAATGAATATATTAATATGTTCATCAGTGCATAATAGATAGAGAGATGGGGACGGAGATTAGGAGCAAGCACCTGTGTTCTTGAATGAATGGAATCAATCCCTCAAACTCCAAGAGCAGTTCGCAGTACAGTTAGGGTTTCGTGGAGCAGACGCGGACCGGCGAGAGCAGCCAGTGCCGTGGGGCAGGCACGCTGGCGGGCACCGGCGGTGTTTGGTAGCACCGCGCCGTGGCGGGGGACCGCCGCCACCGGGTTTGACGCGCGCCGCCGCGCACCAAACCGGCAGGGCCGTCGCCCAGGCAGCGCACCGCGCGGGGCGGCGCCCGGCCCCGGCAGGCACGCCACGACGCCGGGAGAGAGGGAGAGGGAAAAGGAGGTAGGAAGGGGCGGAGGCGGCGGCAGGGGTGGAGGCGCTACGGGGCGGGAGAGCGTCGGGGTCGGGAAGAACAAAGAACTATCGGGAAGGAGAATCTAGAAGACGAAATAGAAGCCGGAGTATGTATTTGGTTTTCTGATTTCGAACGAGAAGCCGATAAGCAGGGTAGGAGCCAAAGGAGCGAACAAGAAGCGCGAGAAGGCGCTTCAAGCGGAATCGGCTTCAAACAAACAATCTGGACCGTCCATCACAAGATCTAACGTGTGCGAAGATTTCGGGCGACGTGGAGGGTGGCTCCGCTCGAGGAGCTGGCCGTGCGAAGATTTCGGGCGACGTGGAGGGTGGCTCCGCTCGAGGAGCTGGCCATCTTTTTGGCTTTTAAATAACCTGTTCAGCAGTTGCCCTCAAATGAAATAATTGTTCAGCACGCCCATGATGGGTGCGACACGGGAGACGAAGAGTCAACAGGCCTGTGAAGGAAAGCAGCAAGAGGAAAGACAAAGGGGAAAGGAGTAGTCTGAGAGTGTGGATCCATGGTGTTAGCAACAGCACAAGCAAAGGGGAAGGGAATAGAATCAGAGAATAGAGCAGTAATGCAGCAGGGAGTCCTAACGATGCATCTAGAGAAGTAGCAAGGGAATTGAAGGAGTCTGGAGGGAGAAGATGAACTCGAGAGGAATAACTAGGACAGGATTATGAGTTTGTTTTTTCTTTGACAAATAGTATGAGTTTGTTACAATATTCTCATGCCTATCCTCTGTAGCCAAAGGTAGATATATCATTCCATACAGGCCAAGCCCAACCAGTCAAAGGCACAAATGCCCGAGTCTGAAACCCATTAGCTAATACTAATAGTCGACCATGCCCCTAACATTTTTCTCTCGCTTAAGCAACAGCTTGCCCCAAGCTTGTATTCGTCACGGGTCCTCGATCATGAGATGATAGAATTGAACTATGCTTGGTAGCAACCGTGAGCCCTTTCCTGTCTTATAGATGACTCCATGCCTTCCTGAACTTGGACATGTAGATGCTTTGAATTTGATAATAGAAACCCTTGGCAGCACAAATGATGTTGCAGAGAACGCACTGGCATAAATATCAGCCACGCTGACCACTGGTAAGAAATATTCTCATTGCTGCTACTATTGCATTTCGTAAGTGATAGCATCAATCGGGCAATATTTCTTTATTGCAAGTGCTAGCAACATACCCTTCACTAATGCCACCATATAACAGCCCACACTGAATTAGCAATTCTCTAAAGATTGAGTGACCAAGATAGGGTTGTGGGAGACTACTAGCACAACCAGAATTTTGGACTTATAAATTTCCCTACTAAATGCCTCCTAGTGAGATTCCCATATGCTATGACTAGCGGTAGTGTTTTATTACTACTTAAAAAATACTAGGAGAAGTCCACCATTTTGGTAGTGTAGAGAATGCTAATTCATTAATATGTTCCTTAAAATTTATATTATTTTTTAAGTATCTTAACTCTCTCAAATGAAAAAACCTCAAAACTAAAAACTAGTTGATCTCATCCATAGCTACAACTTTAATATAAAAATATAAAAACCCATTTGACACCATATATCTCTATACCTAAAAAGACTCTAACGTCATCATCTACCAGGTGATACCAAAGTCTCGATCCATGATAACACGCCCGTGTCCGATACGAATCATCCCTCACTCGGAGCTCATGTGTCTGCTTCCTATCCAGTTCCGATACGAAGATCGGATCCACATTTCCGTGTCTGATACAAAATCCTTGGAGCTCACGTGTTCACAGCTCACGTGTTCACATCCCATTACGGAGGTTCAGTCAAAAATCATGACCTCAGTGCAACGCACGGGCATGTATCTAGTACGAGAAAGATATAATGTTCATGAGGCGACAAGCCCCGATATACGATTAATATGCTGCTGAAACTTTATATTATTTTCTCGAGCATCTTAACCACCTCAAATATAAATACTCAAAACTATAAAGTTGAAGATCTCATTGAGAGCTACAACTTTGACATAAAAAGTATCTTCATTTGACATCATACAAGAAAGACATTATTTTTCTAATGCGACAAGCGCTATTATACGATTATTATGCTGCTGAAATTTATATTATTTATTCGAGCATTTAAATGACCTCAAATGAAAAACTCAAAACAAGAAACTTGTTAATCTCATCGAGATATACAATTTTCATATAAAAATCATCTTTATCCGACGTCGTATCGGAAAGATATGACTTTTCTAAGATTGAGTTTTGTTATGTCATTTCTATTGACGCGACAAAACAATGCTGTCATACAAACGCGAGTAGCATGACAAGGTTTTGCACGTGAAAACTGTTGCCCACCATGGCAGATCTTGCTGCACAACGCATGTGATGCGACAAAATGCACGTTGGCGCTACCAAAAGAGTTAAAATTGAAAATACAAAATAAGCGAGACTATTTTTAAAATAAAAGTTAAAAAAATAGTAACAGTAGAAAAAATCCTCGGCAGGTGACATGGCCAAATATCGTCCCACAAGAGATGCAGTACAAGTCACATCTGCGCTGCGCCATGTGAAGGTGACGCTGCTCGGGCACCATTGAAGGCCAGTATGGCCTTTTCCATCCCTCGTCTGAAAGCTTATATCTTTCACTGTCTGCGAACTCCGATCCGCTTCCCGGAGCGTCGTCTTCTTCCCGTCGTCACTCACTCCCCACCTTCAGCTTCGACAACACGCAGGCATGCACGCCGGAGCAGAGCGAGCTGAGTCGAGCTAGTGGCATTCATGTCAGCAAGGGCCCCTCATGTCGTACGTGTTAGGTGATAATCACTGTCATTAATTCACATAACCTAGTGGCGTGGGCAAACAAAAAGGTAACCCGGTGCTAATCACGTTCCCCTACCACGGAATCCCATGGCTTTGTATGATTGTCCTCTTTCATAGCGAGGACCTTGTTCATATGCTTCTTTGCAAGGTGCAAACACTTTGATTTGATCCCCTTTACTTTCCTGATGCAACACTATGCATCTCAAATAATTCTCCATCATCAGAGCTCACAGTGACACACACTGGAATCCGATATATTCAGTTCAGCCGCTATCTCAGTCGTCCTCACCAGCGCCAAGCCAAGAAACCAAGCCATGGGCACCACGGACACGGAGCACCATGGCGCCGGCGATGCCATCGCCAAGCCGCTGCTCCCCTCGTTCACCGTGGAGCTGTTCGTGCGGCCGTTGCCGATGGTGCGGCGGATCCTCTCCAACGTCCTCGTGCTCTACTCCTTCCAGCAGGCGTCCGGCATCGACGCCATCGTCCTCTACACCCCGCTGGTGTTCAAGAAGGCGGGGATCTCGCTCGTCGACTGGCACCGTCCTCGCCGCCACCGTCGCCGTCGGACTGGTCAAGACGCTCTCCATCTTCGTGGCCACGTTCCTGTCTGACCGCCTCGGCCGCCGCCCGCTCCTCCTCGCCAGCGCCACTGGCATTGCCGTCACGCTCACGTCGCTAGGGATCGCGCTGTGCTTCGGCGCCGGCGCTGGCGAGACGACACCGACACCCGCGGTGGCGGCGGCGTGCGTCTCGTCGGTGCTTGCGTTCGTCACCGCGTTCTCCATCGGCCTCGGCCCGCTGGCGCCGACCTACAGCGCGGAGATCCTGCCGCTGCAGCTGCGCGCGCAGGGCATGAGCCTCGGCATCCCGGCGAACCGCGTCACGTGCAGCATCATCAGCATGACGTTCATCTCGCTTGGCAACAGCATCACCATGGCCGGGTGCTTCTTCCTGTATGCCAGCACGGCGGTGGCATCGGCGGTGTTCGTCTACGTGCGGCTGCCGGAGACCAAAGGCCGGAGCTTGGATGACATAGGCGTTCTCTTCGCCAAGTGATTACAAGGGTTATTGTGCAATATCTTCTACTCCAACATCTCTATCATCGGAGTGTGCTGCAGTCGCAGTGCAGCTGGTCATATTCATGTCTTGCCAAGTTCATAAATCATAATCCAACCAATAGATAGGCTTCAACATGCATGCTTTAGAATAATTCATAACTTTTACATAAGATAAGATACTAATGATTGTGATGTGATTGCGGCTGGCAAAAAGGGCTTCTAGTGAATGGAAATTTCAGAGAAGTGTTGTTCAAAACTTTTTTTAAATTTTATATTGGATTTGGAGTTCTTAAATACAGGACAAGAAATAAAAAATAAGTTACACGGTGTTGACGCAAAAAACACACTCAAAGAAGCCGAGGGATCTGCAGATCCGCATGGCTTCAAACGGAGGATGAGTCGGTTTCGAGACCGTCGGCGTGCCAGTCAATTTGACCTTACAATTAACAAGTAAAAGAAAGATAATGAGCAATTTAAGGTGGAACATGTCGGTGTTGCTCCGGACAGTTCCAATGTATGGCTAAAGAGCCGTTGAATAAGGGCTATCGACTAAAGAGTCGATATCCAACATGTTCGGTATAATCAAATTGAATGCTATCGGGTGTATAGCCGATATAGAAGAATCGAAGGTATAGCACGTAAACAATCGATTGTCTAATACAATTAGATCTACAAACAAATCAGATTTCACATATTATCATTATCAGTGAGGTTCGAGGCGATACAGCTGTGATAAAGATAGCAGATTAAAGCTTAAAAGTCGATAGATCTATCCATACTTCAACAGAATCATGAGAGCGTGCTATAAGCGTATGAGCATGGGCAATCGGCTAAATAGCCGATGCGTGCATAGCAAACGAACGAGATCATATTCAATCGTTAAATAGATCCATTGACCAAAAATTTCCAATCTAAAGTCCTACCCGTGAGGATCGAAGCGATGCAGCTGTAGTAAAAAACGATATATCAGATTTCATTAGTCAATGAGCCTATTTATAATTGAACACGTCTTGAACGCGTGCTATGTTCGATTGAGATCAAGATAGAACAGCCGATCTAGTAGAATTGATCGTCAAAACAGAGTCTAAGCGCGATACAGCAACAAGCCGACCAATTAAAGTGATATGATGCCGATCTATCTTGATCTTAATCAGTAAATTGGTGATATTGCCATAATTAGTAAAAATACCAATGATAACAATACCGATAACTTGCGAATCTATTAAAAACAGTAATGAAGCCTTGCCAATCTTTAATAGATTCAATAACTGGTGATTTAATCTAGATTGAGCAGTGAGGTCACAAGGATACAGCTTTGCTTAATCATGATAAATCAATAACTAACTTATACTAAGACTTGCAGTGGGGATCAAACGATACAGCCGTACAAGAATAGATATAAGTCGTGACGGTACTTACAAACAAACCAGAGGTCAGATCTAACCGATGCAGCCCTGCCTGTTGAAGAACTCGCATCTATAGTACTCCTACTCCTAATGCAATGGTGAAAGCCGGAAAGATTGTATTGATCTGTTTTATGATTTTTACAATAACCGGGGAACAATATTTATACCCAAGGCCTAAACACGAGTCCTAGTCGAATAAGACCTATTATAAAACCTAGAATAAAAGAAAACATCCCAAAATTAAAGATAACTTGGACTCTACTCTTTCCTTTCTATAGAGTCTGACCCATTCTTTGCTTCAGTTGATACCGCCCTAAGTCGGTAATGATGATGTCATCGCCCGTTAGCCGATTCCGACTATAGATCCGAACCATCCTATCCCAAAACTGATCTAAATCGGTCAGTTCCTCAGATAATGCGGCCTTCTTGGGGAGCTCGGAGTTCCCGCGCTTTTCTTTCCAAAATTTGGTGTAAACACATGCCCCCCCAATTTTGGGATAAAATGATTTTATTCCAAAATTTTATCACTTGCATTTATTTTCTTCGCCGTGTCTTCAACCGTTCATTCTGGATCCAACGCGTGACTCCTCTTGGGTCGAATTCTATATAATAACTCAACAATAACTTCTTCTTCTTTACTCGGCCATCTTGTTTTCTTTCTTCTTCTCGAAATATTCTAGCCACTGTAGCCGCCACCGGCGAACTCGAATCCCAACAAATTAAAGCTCTTGGCGTGCTGTTGCTTCTCGTATCCTAGGTTCGTGCTTGCGTCTACATCATTAGGACCGACGCCCCTCCGTGAAGGCCGTCGCTGGGTTTCGTCCGCCAGATCTAGATCTAATCTTAAACTTCTTTCTCTGCTCAAATGGCAACCGTCGATCATGTACCAGAGGTATGGAATCCGACTTTTCTTTGTTTTTCTCGTCACTCTACATCATCCTTAGACTCATCTTCTTTCTTTGCTTCTTAGGGACTAAGGGATGATGTTTTGATTCCATCAGCCCATGTTGCTCATGCTTACTATTTGGGACCTATGGGCGATCCTAACCCGATTGATTTTATTAACTTGGAAACTCAACGCCTTCCTTTCAAGCAAT
The DNA here is from genome assembly GCF_019320115.1 of Miscanthus floridulus. Classification (NCBI taxonomy): domain Eukaryota; kingdom Viridiplantae; phylum Streptophyta; class Magnoliopsida; order Poales; family Poaceae; genus Miscanthus; species Miscanthus floridulus. Next base: position 114,241,235 of record NC_089588.1, on the reverse strand, counting down.
CTGTAATGGATCGGTCATCTTAGAGCAAAACCTTTAGGACTTGGCCAAACATAGTGAAAGGATGGAGAGATTGGTTCTGTCGGGTATCAAGTAAGAAATTTGCGACTGGGAATCTACCGATCTGAGTCGGTGTCTAACGCTTTCCTTATCTGCTATGGAAAGAAATGAACCTCCTTTGATCTCGGCTTCTTACTTTTGGTCTGATGCTATCAATGCTTTCCTTTTCGGTCATGGACCGATGACAATTACTTTAGCCGATATTTTCATCCTTTCTGGCCTCAGAGTCACAGGTTCAGTTTCTCCTTATGAATTTATCAATAAAAGATCTAAGAAGCTCCACAATATGATGGATTGTGGTGGTTGGAGTGGTTATATCAAGAAACACATAGGACTTGTTTTGCTATCGATGAGAAAGAACTTGTAGCTTTTCTGAACATGTGGCTGGAGAGATTCATCTTATGTAGGTCTTCATGTGGACCAACCACCAACTATTAGTTCTTGGCCAAATGCTTAGCAGCTGGTTCTGATATTCCTCTTAGAAAGCACTTGCTGGGATCAGCCTATCACTTGATGCACCAAGTATTAGTACAACTGCTAAAGAATGAGTCGATCGACACAATCAGTGGCCCTTGGTGGTTGATTCAATTATGGTTGAACCTCTATCTGCACAAGACTGTAACCCCCAATCTCAGAGATTTAAAATTTCCATCCTCTGACTATGCTGCAGATCATGAAGAGAAAACCCACCGATGTACTTCTTATGGTGAGGCAGCATCGGCAATTTCAATTGAACTTGATATTGGCCATTCCTTCAAGAGGTTTTATAGAGGATTCTCTGAAGAAATCTTGCTTTGGCTACCTTATGATGATGAAGACAATGAATTTGAATTCTCATACAAATTTCAATTTGATTCAGCGTGTAAACATGAAATATCTTCATTGATCTTCAATTGTTTGGTCAAGCCCTGTGCACTTCCAGTTGAATTCTGACATGGTCGATGCAAGATAGGAGCTGGGGCTCAATCTCCTGCTAACTTTCCCACTTATGAATTCTACAATCCATCATTCATGGCTTGTCAGTTTGGTTTTGGGCAACTACCTCCCCAACTCTTCTTTGCCAACAAACTGAAGCCGAGAGAGGGCATTAGCAACCCGATAGAGATCAACAGTCTTTCAAATAGAATCAGTCTTTCCTCTAGTAGCCCTGACATAATGGAAGAAAGGTGCTTTCTCTTCGACTCTGTTTGATGCTTGGTGGCAAGAGTGGCATTCTCATCTCTTCTGCAACCCAGCTCACCCCTATTGCTTGGCGTTAAATACCAAATTTGAATCTGATGGCGAGGTAACTTGCTTTTTTCAAAATAGCTGAATTGTGACTCCTTTTATCCACCTTATTTACTCTCAAATTTTTGCAGGACCCCGAAGCCAATATGTTGTTTGGTGCCTGACTCCGAGGATAGGATCAAATGCTCCTTCTTTGAAAGTGGTAATGAAAACTCTGGCCGTCCTCGTGGGTCCAACACCACAATATACCAAGCGCAAAGCATCTGGAGGCTTACCACTGAAGCCCATCTCTCCGAAGAGGACACGTAGGACCAGACCATCTTCGGCTCCTTAGGTAATCTCACTTTATATTCTTGAAGATCATGAGTTCTCATGCTCATTTTATCAAATTACCCTTGTAGCTATCGACTGCTACTATCCAACCGGCTATTTTAGCTACAAATCTGTTGTCCCAGGCGTTTGGATCATTAGTTGTTGGATCATCATCGGCTAATCCACTTAAAGAACCAATCGTTGAAGAACCAACCGACAAATCACATCCAACAACTTCTCCAACTGCCACTGTTAATGAGCCGAGGACTAAGGAAACAACAGAGAAACAGAGTCCTCTCGATCAATCGGCTGATGATACCTAGGTAACTTCATATCATAATTTTTTTACAATATTATCAAGAGACACTGACTGAAAAAGAATCTGGACAAGAGCAAGAGCTTTCAAATCCATCGACCACTCTGGTGTTTATCACCCTTTTCCTTACTTAGTTCAAGCTTGAAGAATAGTCTGACTAAATTGGCTCTTATTTTTGCCATCCAGCCGATCATTGACTTAGGAGACGAAGATATTGGGGATGCGGATACCCAAACTGCCAATCCTCTGGGGTTGAGTCAAAAGAGAGCGGCCGATGAAAACCCTGATGAACAAAGTGCTCATCAAACCGCTGGTGGTAAGACTTCTACCTTACAATTTTATATCATTTTTCTGAATCTGGCTGTGTCTGACCTTATTTGCTATTCCAGACAAAAACCTTGGGTCATCCGAATTTCATGAGCCATCCATCGAGGACAATCTTGAAGCTTCGGAGCCAATTCAACGAATTATCGAAGAAACTATTAGCACATCATCGGCTGTTCCTTCTCTTTACCATGATACCCAGTCAGAGAAGGTACTTCATCTTTTAATGATTATCTCATATATGTCTGGACTGACCAGTTTCTAGTATCAATTTTCGTTCGTATAGCTGCAGATTTCTCTTTCTTTCTCATTTAATGTTGAGGAATATATATAAGGAGAGGAAGATAGCTCATCGGCTATCTCTTCTTATCAAGAGAAGACTGTCTTAGCCGATGAAGTGAAAGATCGGCTATGAAAGATGTTACCTCATCTTGAACGGAACATAGTCGATCTGGTCCAAGACGCAGAGCCGATCCGCAAAATCTTCCTGACCGTCAAAGATAAGTCAAGCTCAGACCTCTTTCATGCTCTGTCCTCCATATCTTACATTGAAGGCCAAGCGTCCAAAGTTACTAGAGCACAGAGATGCTTAGCCGATCGTGAAGCCCAACAAGATTGGAATAACCATAAGGAAACCAATAAGTAAGAGGTCGAAGAACTAAGGCAAGTAATTGACAATCTTTCTAAATCCTCTCCAAAGATTGAAGAAGAACTCAGCCTTCTCAAAGTTAAGCAGGCTCAGCTGATCAAAGAGTTGGAGGAGGTTAATACTGCCATTAATCTTAAGGAGTCCAACCTAGCTCAACTCCCTGATGCAATCAAGCAGAAGCAAAAGGAGATGACTATCAAGGTTCAAGAAGCTAAGATCATCCGCGGTAAACTGAAGACTATCCTAGGATCAGCAAAAGAAGACAATTGGCAGATTGCAGAAGTCGATGACATCCGTCTGAAGGCCCTAAAGACAATTCAAAATGCCCTTAATTTGTAAAAACGTATGTCTGTAATTGGAGTAACTCAGTATCTCAATAGACATTTTGTCCTGTATTGTCACGGGTGCTTAGGATTTGATACCCCTTTCTGTCATATCGATGGAGGCACTGCCACTCTGAGCTGCTGTCTTTTACTCTTTAGGGTTTCACAAGTATACTATTTTCCTTTGTCACCATCCTTACTTCTAGAGTTCACGAGCGTACTGTGGATTCACGAGTATACTAGTTCCCTCAGTGTTTTACTCATGCGACGGATATAAATACCCCATCGGCCTTAGGAAAAGGACTCAAGTCTCCACAATGCTTCTCTTATCTTCAATTTGCCAAGTAGCTCTAGAAATAGTGGATCCTCCATGGTCAACACTTTGCTTATGAAATCCTTCTGTAACTAGAAGAACTCTTGTGATTACGGTGAAAGTGTTGTCCATTCTAGTTGTCGATGCTTTACCACCGATAGCCTGCCATGGGGGTACCCGGGGCAGTATGTTCAGGCTTCGGCGTATGCTGAACTCGACGGTTAACGCAAGAGACAGTCGACTTATCCTGGTTTAGGCCCTCGATCGTTGATCGAGTAATAGCCCTACGTCCAGTCGGCGTTAGCCTTTGCGTTGGATTGATTGTAAAGTGTTGTGTTGTACAATTGTTGTTCTGTTGTCTGTTTCCCCAGGAGCCCTGCCCTCCTTTATATAGTCAGGAGGCCAGAGTCCTAGTTGGTTTACAATGAGAGATCCTAGTAGGATTACTGAATAGTACTACTACTAAGATCACATGGGAAGAATCCTAGTTTGACTAGATCTTCTCTCTCCCTTGCGGGGTATCCTGTGGGTCCCGCATCGACAAGCCTCGAGCACTTCATGGTTGAGCTCTGAAAGTCTCGTCTTGCTCCTTCAGGTCTTGTTCAGTAGGAACTAACGTCATCCGAGTGCTTTCTGGAGTGAAACCTTGTAGCGCTTCTTGGGATCTTCGAGTGGTGAGTGCTTTTTGAAGAAAAAGTACATCCATCTAGTTGTGGCTATCGGTGGTAAAGCATCGATAGCCTGCCACGGGGGTACCCGGGGCAGTATGTTCGGGCTTCGGCGTATGCTGAACTCGATGGTTAACGCAAGAGATAGTCGACTTATCCTGGTTCAGGCCCTCGATCGTTGATCGAGTAATAGCCCTACGTCCAGTCGGCGTTAGCCTTTGTGTTGGATTGATTGTAAAGTGTTGTGTTGTACAATTGTTGTTCTGTTGTCTGTTTCCCCAGGAGCCCTGCCCTCCTTTATATAGTCAGGAGGCCAGAGTCCTAGTCGGTTTACAATGAGAGATCCTAGTAGGATTACTGAATAGTACTACTACTAAGATCACATGGGAAGAATCCTAGTTCGACTAGATCTTCTCTCTCCCTTGCGGGGTATCCTGTGGGTCCCGCATCGACAAGCCCCCGAGCACTTCATGGTTGAGCTCTGAAAGTCTCGTTTTGCTCCTTCAGGTCTTGTTGAGTAGGAACTAACGTCATCCGAGTGCTTTCTGGAGTGAAACCTTGTAGCGCTTCTTGGGATCTTTGAGTGGTGAGTGCTTTTTGAAGAAAAAGTACATCCATCTGGTTGTGGCCCCCGAGCCTCTTGCTATTTAGAACAAGGAGCTGGAGGATCTTGTCTTGAAGTTGCTCTGATTGTTCGTTGAAGTTTTATCAAAAAGAACTCGAATATGGCTCGTTCCGGGTTCTTTTTGTCGTAATGTCTTGAAGTGGTCTGCGTTGAGGAAGTCTTTTGGTGACGTGCGCTTTTTCGAAGAAAAAGTACACTCACTGAGTGTAGCCCCCGAGCCTCTTGCTATTTTGGAACAAAAAGTTGGAGGGTCTTGAATCTTTATGTTGTTTGAAGATTTGTGTTCTGAAGTAGTCCCCGAGACTTGGATTATGTCATCATCTGAGTAGTTTTGCGGCATCTTTCCAAAGGAGCCCTTCAGTCTTGGATTAAACCATCATCCGAGTAGTTTCACAGCATGCAGCCTTCGAGCGTATATCCGTGTTGTTTTGTTCAGGAAGAACTCGGATGCGAGGTCTTGGCGTATTCTTTGATAGTCTGCTATTGTCAGATGTAGTTGTATGGTGGTGGTTGAGTGTAAATGCCTTTTGTTCATGGGTTGTATTGTGCTGGTATATTCTTCCGAATATGCCCGTCTTCGAGTACTGTTCCCTCTCGCCTGAGTCTTCCATTATTGAGTCCTGTCTTTTCACTGTGTCCTTTGTTAGGCTTATTTCGTTGGTACTCCTAGTCCATGTGCGCCGCTCCTTTGATCTATAAATACTATCCCGGAGTGCTTGTTTTCATCCATTGGACATTCTGTCGAAACCTTCGTGGTCATGAACATGGTAGTTTGTGAAGTAGAGCAGCCCCCAGGCATATTTTGTAGTTCCTGTGTGTCTTGTCGTAGCTGGAGGAAGTCTTGTGATAGAGATTAGAGGTAGGCTAATCCCGCGACAGCATTGTACCAGGATGTACATGGCGGTAGTTGGAGGAAGTCTTGTGATGTGGGCTTCGTTCCTTCATCTGGCAGTTCTGGGTTGATCTTCGTCGCCTGTCCTGAGACTGTCCGGTGCAGATCAACACCATATCTAGCATCACATCAGTCTTGGGTAGACAGATGCCCGCCGGCCTTCTCTGCTCCATGTTGTCCTACCGTGCTGCTGATTTCCGCCATGGATGCACTGCGTCCGTCCTTTGAAGAAAACAGTGTAGCTGATGGCGGTTTGTCCTTCCAAGTAGCAATTTGGGACACGTAGTCATTCCAGAGCCTAGCCGTGATGCTTTACCACCGATAGCCTGCCATGGGGGTACCCGGGGCAGTATGTTCGGGCTTCGGCGTATGCTGAACTCGATAGTTAACGCAAGAGACAGTCGACTTATCCTGGTTCGGGCCCTCGGCCGTGATCGAGTAATAGCCCTACGTCCAGTCGGCATTAGCCTTTGCGTTGGATTGATTGTAAAGTGTTGTGTTGCCTTCTCCCTAGGAACTCCGCCCTCCTTTATATAGTCAGGAGGCTAGAGTCCTAGTCGGTTTACAGGGTAGTATTACTACTAGGATTACATGGGAGGAATCCTAATCAAACTAGATCTTCTCTCTTCCTTGTGGGGTATCCTGTGGGTCCCGTATCGACAAGCCCCCGAGCACTTCATGGTTGAACCCGAAAGCCGTGTCTTGTTCCTCCAGGTCTTGTCGAGCAGGAACAAGCGTCGCCCGAGTGCTTTCTTGAGTGAAACCATGTAGCGCTTCTTGGGATCTTCGGGTGGTGTGTGCTTTTTTGAGAGTGATGTGCGCTTTTTTGAAGAAAAAGTGCACTCACTGAGTGTAGCCCCCGAGCCTCTTGCTATTTGGAATAAAAAGTTGGAGGGTCTTGAATCTAAGTTGTTCAAAGAACTGAAAACCTCTTCTGAGGATATGTAGGATCTTGCCAAGTAAGGCAACTAGTGGTGGGCGAGCTCCTTATTTGATGACGTGGTCCAGAAAATGTTTCCCTGCAAAGTAATCATACGAAAATATGTAATAATTGATATACAAGATATCAAGTTGGAAGTATGTCCTCGTATTATAAAATGCATATTAAATTTTTTCGCGTCTTGCTCTTATTAGGCTATGTAATTTCCCTAGGTAGGTAGCCTGTTACGTTTAAACACCTCTCGCACCTTTTCGGCGAGTAGGCTTCACGGATTAAAGCCTCAGCAACCCGAGTAAATTAACAACCGTTAAGAGAAGACATTATAAAATGCATATTAAATTTTTTTGCATCTTGCTCTTACTAGGCTATGTAATTTCTCTAGGTAGGTAGCCTATTACGTTTAAACACCTCTCGTACCTTTCCGGTGAGTAGGCCTCATGGATTAAGGCCTCAGCAACCTAGGTAAATTAACAGTCGTTAAGAGAAGACTTTAGTAGTCGGGGATGCAACTGTAGTAGAGCCACGGAGGCATATGGATAATATCCGGAGATATATGATAATTAAAGAATATTTGAAAAAATATTAAACCATGACTTAGCTTGATTGACGGCCGCGTGGAAGAATCAGCGTGTCGATGATGCGAACGTGGCGTTCTGTCCGGGTGCCACCTTGGGATGACGACGGATGAGTGCTGGTTCGAGACCCACAGCGTGCATGGACATTGCAGTCGGAGTTAGGCTCTGATGTAGTCGAACTCGGCGTGAAGGCAGTGTCGAACTCGATCACAGAACTCGTCGATGATTACGGTCCTGTAGATGATGTCGGTTTCTTGTTTGCTTGCTCACGATCGTCTTCGCATAAGCATGCACGTGTATGCTTGTCGTGACGATGTGTATGTGCGTACGTCGCCAATAGCTTGCTTCCTTGCATCATCATAGATGGTGTTGAGAATTATGCATCTGAGCATCTCTTTGTTTATTAACTGGTAGTCCTCGCGATCGTCGGTTGTGGCAAGTCACCGGATGATTTCTGCCGCCGCTCCATGTCGGATTTGCATGTAGCTGTAGATCTTGATGATGATCGAGCAAGCCGGAGCTCATTGCGACGTGCGGAGTTGTGCTGGAGACGTTGGACCTGCTTGACTTCATACGACAAGCTTGCCGGATCGGAGTAGACTCCTGTGCGGGCGCCGTGCTGGGTGCGGCGTCAGGCTTTTTTATTATTATTACGCGGCGTCAGGCTTTGACTCCACACCCGAAAGATGCCGACCTTTGCGATGAGTTGTGTCGGGACTCTTTCGACGCATTACGGTCGAACAGCGATGCCGTGACTCGATCCCGCTAGAAACGTCGATCCTCCAGAATTTTCTTTTTTTTTCCGACGTAGTAGATGGATTCCATTGTCGACCAAAATCATGGTGGAATTGAGGTCCGTCGAGCTCTCGAGCGTGAATTTACCGAAGTCCCCAACCTGACGCGCCAGGTATCGATGTTTCACCACCGATAGCCTGCCATGGGGGTACCCGGGGCAGTTTGTTCGGGCTTCAGCGTATGCAGAACTCGACGGTAAAACAAGAGACAGTTGACTTATCCTGGTTCATGCCCTCGATCGTTGATCGAGTAACAGCCCTACGTCCAGTTGGCATTAGCCTTTGCGTTGGATTGATTGTAAAGTGTTGTGTTGTACAATTGTTGTTCTGTTGTCTGTTTCCCTAGGAGCCCTGCCCTCCTTTGTATAGTCAGGAGGCTAGAGTCCTAGTCGGTTTATAATGAGAGATCCTAGTAGGATTACTGAATAGTACTACTACTAAGATCACATGGGAAGAATCCTAGTTGGACTAGATCTTCTCTCTCCCTTGCGGGGTATCCTATGGGTCCCGCATCGACACTAGTACCTTATCAAGCAAGGAAATTAGCCGCCGTAACTAGAAGAAATTTTGTGACGCCACTTGAATCTTCTCGTCTTCGGTATAAGGCCGCTCTAATGTTTGTAAGGATTCAAATGTTGTGGACACCTTCCCCTTTTATCCCATCTGAGCCCAGAAACTCGGGTCACCTTGAGGTTTTCCCACACTTGGGTTACCTTGAGGTTTTCCCATATTGTATTTCGGCACTTCACGTTGGGTTCAGATGATGAGCCAGTGTACTCTTCTGGGGCATGATGGTTTTAAGAAAATGACAACATGCTCTTCAAGGGGATGTTGGCGTGCTTTTTGTTGATGTATTAATTTTTCAGCTGATGTAACTTCCTTTGTATGAAAGACTATGTTGTAATCATCAGCTTTGTATCATTGATCTCTCTTCAATCCAATTGTGGTACCCGGGGTTACACACAGTTGGTCTTTGAGCACCTTGTATCTGCTCAGCAACGCCATCTTGATCAAGTCTGAGCAGTCTAACCTGGAGCTGACCAGTTAATCTAGCAATCTGACCAGTTTAACTGGTAATCCAATCAATGAATTTAGGTGCCGGCCAGTTTAATTGGCAATTCGACCAGTGAAGATAGGTGCCGATCAGTTTAACTAGTCAGTAAGCCTCGGACGTAGGTTTCAATCAGCAAAATCCAAACTCGGCCTAGTAATGCCATCATAACTTATTAGCTGATTTGGACTAGCCGATTCACTTTGGTTTTAGCCGATTCCATAAATGCTTCGGCCTTAAAAATGAATCTTTTAATATTGGGCTGCCATACCAAAATGTGGACACAATAATTCCAATCCTGGAATCATTGTATTTGTTGTATTCCCATTTGTTCAGGCATGGCCTCGTCGATCTCCTGTGTGGCGTTTCTCCTTCCATCAATTGGAATTCCTTTCACATGCCCCGAGACATCTACCACCGTTCCATCCTATGGTTGTAAATAAAGCCCAATGTCGAAATGAGAGAAAGCACTAGCCTTTGCTATTGAAGACGCTTCTTTTTCTATGCAAACTTCCTCTTCCTCTTCTTTCTCAGATCTAAATCTCTTTCGAGCTAAGAAGATGGATCACAGTAAGTGCCCTGCCGAAGCGACTCTTGAAGAGAACCTGCCGATGCGCCAGCGTCTCCACCGCCAAGGATAAGTGTGAGTAGGGTTTCATCATTCTTCGGCCAATCGGCTAATCCTTTTGAATATGTAGAGTCATCTCCCATGCTACTGCTCTCCAACTTTTGGCAGGAGCTGGTAGATCATCCAACGTCGCACGTGATGCTTGCTCGACAACATCGGCGGGGTCCTCTTCCGACTCCTCTGATTCCTATAATGGAGATGATGCTCGATGTTTTCTCCATGAAAGAAACGAGGTCCGAGATCTGTACTCTGACGCAACCCGCGAGATTGGATGGCTGGAGTTTTGCCTCAATGCCTCCCAAACTGCTCTTGCCACCATGGAAGGAGAAAGCAGCGCTGTCTGAGCAAGACTAGCTAAAGTCGATGCCAGTGTGGCCAGTAAGATCCTCCTCAAGAAAATCTCATTTTGTTGTGATTTTACTCCAACAATTTCTTCTTGATAGTCTTCTCTTTTTATCTATCAGATCTGGTGGCGTAGTTGGAGACCCTGCAGCTGGTGGTGAATGGAGCTTCTACAGCTATCAATGCCAGAGGTACCTTGCTTGAAGACCACCTACAAGACATTCCAGCCCATGCCATGGAAATCGCCCTTCATGGCATTCACCATGGTGTTGTAGTTGCCCTGGCTGCAGCCCAAGTCCGTTCCGGGCATGAACTCCATCACCTAGAACCCGATTTCCCGGTGGCCAACACACCAGAAGACCTCAAAAAGTTAGTTGAAGACTTTGAGGAGGCTGCAGAGGCCATCGCTAATGTAACCCAAGCCGAGGCCGCTGTGAACAAAATGTTCCTCGGCCCTTAGTTTGTATCTTTAGGAAGTTTCAATGAATGAATTTGATGTTTATATCCAAGAACTCCTTTAGATTGACCTCATGCAAATTATAGATGTTTGTTCTATTTGTTTTTGCTCTAAAGGCGATGCATATCATATCGGCTATGCCCCGTTGAGCAAATTTTGTTCTAGAGGCGATATCCCTTGATATCGGCTAGTATAGCCGATGACAAAGCAATCGGTTATCAAGCACCAACCCACATGCTTGGGTAGTCCTTCTTTAAGAATTTACCATTAAGCGCTCTATCGAATTCTTCTCCCTCTAATGTCCAAAATGTAAGCGTTACTAGGTGCACAATGACTTATCCGATAGGGACCCTCCCAATTAGGTGATCATTTGCCATACTTGGCGTCTTTAGTCCCAATCGGCAATTTAACTTTCCAAACTAACTCACCTTCATGGAATTGTTTGGACATAACTTTCTTGTTGTAATACTTGGCAACTCTCAATATATTAGCTTCAATATTTTCAAGAGCACATAGCCAATGACAATTCAGATCCTCCAAATTATCCATCATAAGACTTTTATAGTCATCGGCTGTCAAATCATCTTGTAATGCCACACTTCTTGATCCAGTCTTAATCTCCCAGGGAAGAACAGCTTCATGCCCATATACTAACTCATAAGGCGAAGATTTAGTTGACCCATGACAAGCCATCCTATATGCCCATAATGCGTCATTGAGTGTTAAGTACCATTTCCTTGGTTGTTCTTCAATCTTCTTTTTGATTAACTTGATTAAAATCTGATTAGATGCTTCTACCTATCCATTAGCTTGAGCATAATATGGAGAAGAATTTAATAACTTAATCCCGATACTGGTGGCAAAATCCCTAAATTCTTAAGAAGTAAACATCATTCCCTGATCAACAGTGATAGTCTGAGGAATTCCGAACCGATAAACGATGTGTTCTTTAACAAAATCAATCATATTCTTGGATGTCACCATTCTTAATGGGACTGCTTCAACCCATTTAGTAAAGTAATCGGTTACTACCAATATGAATTTATGCCCATTGCTGGATGGTGGAAAAATCTGGCCGATTAGATCAATACCCTATCCTCTAAACGGCCATGGCTTGATAATTGGATTCATAGCCGATGCTGGTGATTTTTTAACATTACCAAATCTCTGACAATCTTGGCATCCTTTGTAATATTCAAAACAGTCCTCCAACATTGTCGGCCAAAAATACCTAGTTCTACGAATGATCCACTTCATCTTATAAGCTAATTGATGAGCCCCACAAACTCTTTCATGGACTTCTCCCATTAGGACCTTTGCTTCCTCTTGATTCAAACACTTGAGCAAAACTCTGTCGACTGTTTTATAATATAATTTATCATCAAGTAACACATATTTAGTTGATTTGTACCTCAGTTTCCTTGAAACTCTCTGTGGCGGATTTCTAAGGTAATTAGCTATTTCAAGCCTCCAAACATCAGCAATAGCCTCATTGTTAAGAATTTCATGGATTAGCCGATAGCCAGAAGCACTCTGCGCCAGTCGATTGGCCTCTTGCTTCTGAGCTCTAGGAATATGCTTGATATCAACAAAGGGAAATTCATCAAGTAAACCCTGACATTTATCATAATAACCCTTTAGAATATCATCTTTGCACTCGTATAGGCCTTTACTTTCTAAAGAAGTTGAAGTCATTTAAGCATAGCTTCATATTTAGCTTGATTATTAGTGGCCATTGGTTTAATAGGAAAAGCAAATTCAAAACTTGCCCCCTAAGGTGAAATAATAACAATACCAATGTCACCTTCTTGTTTGCAAGATGAACCATCGAAGAATAATGTCCATGGCATTGGCTCCAAATAGCCTATCCTTGGCTTATGGTGTTGAGTTACAAAATCGGTCATTACTTATCCTTTAATTGCTTTAGCCGATTCAAACCTCAAATCAAATCCTGATAATGCAAGGATCCACTTTCCAATCCTCCCATTTAATATCGACATTGATAACATATGTTTGATCATATCAGCTTTAGATACAACTGTGCACTCAGCCGATAACAAATAATGTCGCAACTTGGTGCAAGAAAATATTGGCATAAGCATAACTTTTCAACAGTAGAATACCTAGTCTCTGGATCCAAAAGCCTTCTGCTTAGATAAAAAATTACTCATACTTTTCCTTCAAACTCTTGCATCAGGGCCGATCTAATCGTATGGCTATCGACCGACACGTACAACTTAAAAGGCTTGCCACGTTGTGGAGGAATTAACACAGGTGGGAACTTCATATACTCCTTGATTTCCTCAAATGCCTTTTGTTGTGAGTCACCCCATTTGAATTCTTGATCGGCTTTCAACTTTAATAAAGGAGAAAAAGGAAGAATCTTCTCTGATAAATTGGAAATAAATCTTCTGATAAAATTTATTTTGCCGATCAAGGACTGCAATTCTGTTTTGTCTTTCTGAGGAACGGCTTCATCAATAGCCTTCATGCTTTTCTGCCCGACTTCAATTCCTCTTTCATGAACCATGAAACCCAAAAATTGCCCAGCTGACACCCCAAAGGCACATTTGTTAGGATTCATCTTCAAACCATGTTTTCTTGTGCACTCTAAGGTCTCCCGTAAGTCAGCCAAGTGTTCTTTGTAGCCTTTGGATTTCACCACCACATCATCAATGTATATTTTAACTATTCTATCGATCAACTTATAAAAGATATAATTCATTGCTCATTGATAAGTAGCACCAGCATTTATTAAGCCAAAAGTCATAACAACCCACTCATATAAACCGATGGCACCAGGACATCTGAAAATAGTTTTAGCTATGTCTTCCATGGCCATAAAAATCTGATTATATCCTACATTACCATCCATTAAGCTAATAACTTTGTGGCCTGCCACAGCATCTACTAACAAATCTCCAATCGGCATAGGATAACCATCCATCGATGTAGCCTTATTCAAGTCTCTGAAGTCAATGCAAACCCTTAATTTTCCATTTTTCTTGTATACATGGATTATATTTGAAATTCATTCTACATATCAACATGGTTGAATAAACTTAGCTTCAAATAATCTTGTAATCTCCTTCTTGATTTCGTCTAGCATCTTAGGCTTAAATCTTCTTGGTGCTTGTTTAAATGGCTGATATCCAGATTTAATAGGTAGCCGATGTTCAACAATCGATCGGCTTAAACCAGGCATCTCATAATATTCACAAGAAAAACAATCATTATATTCCTTTAAAAGATCTATTAATTCTTGTTTATACTCAGGATCTAATTTAGCACTTACATATGTCGGCCTAGGTCTATCTCTAGGACCAATGTCAACTTCTTCTAATTCATCAACCGACGTAAAACCTTGCCCTAATTTTCCCTCTGTTTCATCAATTGGGGAATCCATTAAAATATACTCTCAGAGCCGATTGCTTGGATCGGCTGTTGACTCTCATTGTTGATCTGAATAGAGCCTCATTCCCAAACTCTACCAGAAAAACATTCAGTCTTCTAACTCCCAATAAGCTGGATCGGCTGTTACCACACTCACGGACGTGTCAGCCTCAACCACCTCAACATTATCACCATGCCATTGAATGAGACATTGATGCATAGTCAATGGAATACAACAATTGACATGGATCCAGTCTTGACCAAGGAGTAAGCTATATGAACCTTTTCCATCAATGACAAAGAAAGTAGTAAGCAAGGTCTTACTTCCGATCATCAATTCAACATTCAATGCCCTCTGGTCTTAGATGCATTGCCACCAAAATCTTTGAGCATCATATCAGTCTCAATTAAATCTCCAGGGCTCTTCCCAAGCTTTCGGAAGGTAGTGTATGGCATCAAATTAACAACAACGCCCCCATCAAATAACATCTTGGTCATCGGCTTTCCATCAACAAATCCTTTCATGTACAAAGCCTTCAAATGTCGGTGCTTATCTGGTTTATCAAATATGGCTTGTTGTGCTTGTAGGGTTAACTATGCTACTGCCTCTTCAATCCCCTCTTCATCAGAATCTTCATATTCTTGGTTTATAGGAGCCTTGAATTTTGCTGGTAAGAGAAAAGCCATATGAATATCAGCCGATGGACTACTCTTATCGGTTGTTTGCTTGGCACGCCACACTTGAGGTTTGCTGGATTTCTGAGCTTGCTCTCTTTCTATTTCCATGCTCCTCAAGCGTTGTACCATTCTCTTCTGACCTCTTGTCAGACCACCTGGGCACCACTGACTATCTTGCCAAACATACTCCTTTTCTTCATCTTCTTTATAATCGGCCTAGTTTTGATCAACGACACGCTTACCTAGCCGATCATGATCTCTCATTTTTTAGACGTCGATCCATATTACTATGTTGATAACCCAAATGGTTATGGATAGATCGGCGGTTGGTTTGAGATTGCTTATATTCCCAGTATTGATCACTGCATTCAGGACAATTATTCCTAGTAGGCAATTTCAAACCTTCACTCCAATAATGACTAAAGAAAGGACAATTCCAATGTGACTTAGCTTGTTCTCTTTCATATCTTCCTTCTTCATATCGGCACCTCTATTCTTCCTCTTCAAGCCAACGCTAATAATCCTTCTCTTGCTACCGTTGCCACTTGTTTAATAAGATCCACGATCTGACACGAGGACGCATAGCACCAGCCTTTGATGTTTCACCCTATTCATGTTGACTCTTTTGCTGATCACATTGCTGCTTGGCTTTTCTATATTTATCAGCCGTCATTTGAACTCTTGGGTCAACCGTTCTATCTTCCTTTGCTTTAACCGATGTTAAGACTTTAGCCTTTCCCTTAGAAAAATTGGTTTCTACCATATTTGTCCCTGCAGGAAAAGGATGCCCATCTATATTCATCGGCTTTTTAGCCGATTCATATTAGATTTTCCCTTGCTGAATAGCCTTCTGAATGTGCTATCGAAAAACCCTGCAGTCATTAGTGTGATGGGACATGGTGTCATGGAACTTGCAATACTTTTTCTTCTTAAGTTCCTCGGCCAAAGGGATTTTATGATTTGCAGACAGCTGCAGTTGCCCTTTTTCCAATAATAGATCAAAAAATTTGTCAGCCTTGGTAACATCAAAATCATAGTTACCTTCAGTTACCTTCACCTAAGGACAAGACATAGGCTTCCTACTCCACTTCCATTCAGCAGCATCAACCTCTGCCTCTCCCTCATCATCAGAGTATGAATTATAAGAATCGGCTGTTGCAACACCTCTTGGATATTTATTTTCTCTACGTGTTCTCTGCAATTGGTACTCATAAGTTGTTACCCTCTGGACTAACTGAGCCAAGTTTTCAAATTCCTACCCAACAAATTTCTCCTTGAATGCAGCAACAACCCTTGAAGGACCAATTCAGCCAATTGGCCATCAGACAGATTCAATGAATAACACAAGCTCCTGGTCTCTCTAAACCTCTGCATAAATTCGGAACATGAATCATTGCCTCTCTGCCTCATATTCGTTAGATCAGTAATCTTCTTTTCCCTGTCCCAGTATAGAAATACGCATGAATTTTTTTTCCAAATCGGCCCAATATCCAATAGAATTTGGCTTCAATGATGAAAACCAAGTAAAGGCCGCTCTAGACAAAGATAGAGGAAAGAACCGAACTTTGTGTGCGTCTTCAATAGATGCTTCTCCCAACTGAACAATGAAGCAGCTGACATGCTCCATGGTTGATGTTCCATCTTGTCCCGAGGATTTAGAAAAATCTGGGATCCTATAGCGTGAAGGAAGAACTACCCTATCGAACCATTCTAGATATGGACACTGATACGTGCCAGTTTGATTTTTAAGCTTTAGACCAAATTGATTCTGCATCATATCGGTTATCCTATTCAACAAATCATCAGGATTCACAACTGGAGCTGATTGTCCTTGCTGATTCTAATTTGCTTGATTATTACCATTATAATTCTGAGTACCCTGATACCCTGGATGTGGTAACATGTCATAAGTACTAGCATCAGAAATATCATGAAATCCATGTGGGTAATCATCCTGCTGAGTCCTATGCTGTGTTGCTCCCTGGAGGCGCTGATTGAAATGATTTGGATCAATATTCCTGGCGATCCTCTGAATAGAAGGAGCTATTTTTGAGCCGATGGCGGAATATGATTTGAAGTATTGAATGTTGTTGCCTGGCCACCTTGAGGTGCAGGTGACACCATCGGCTGTTGCACTGAGTGCTACTGAGATTGACTACAAGGATGTTGAGTTGGTTGACCATCAGAACCATTAGGTGAATGCTGCGCATGTCCTCCATTCGGCGGTTGACTTGTACTAGCCATATTAGTCCCTTGAGCCGATGAGGATGGTATGTTGAAATATACTGGTCCCATTTGATCAACTGGTGCTCCATAAAATACTTCTTTCATAATGTTTTGGAATGTATTCAGGAAAATCTCATTATGATTCTTAAGCGCCTCATGGGTAATTTTGTGGATGGTTTCAACAAAAAATTGTCTCTCAGTTGCTTCATATGTATCCGTCTGCCCATGAAGTAACACCCTTAGTAATGGAGACTTATGCAAAAACGTTGTCACGCATCCTAGTGTAGGATAGCAAACACTTGTCTTGGAATTCCTCCATTGCCTTGTTAATGATGTCCTTATCCTTCTCTGGCAAATCTTCATAACGCACATTGAGAATACTCGGATTATGTTGAGTCATGACGATTGTTGTCCCACTGAGCATGCCAAAAAGTGTGTTGACACAAAAAACACACTCAAAGAAGCCGAGAGATCTGCGGATCCGCTTGGCTTCAAATGCAGGATGAGTCGGTTTCGTGACCGTCGGCGTGCCAGTCAATTTGACCCTACAATTGACAAGTAAAAGAAAGATGATCAGTAATTTAAGGTGGAATATGTCGGTGTTGCTCCAGATAGTTCCAATGTATGGCTAATGAGCCATTGAATAAGGGCTATCGACTAAAGAGTCAATATCCAACATGTTCATGGTATAATCAAATTGAATGCTATCGGTTGTATAGCCGATACAGAAGAATTGAAGGTATAACACATAAACAATCGACTGTTTAATACAATTAGATCTATAAACAAATTAGATTTTACCTATTATCATTATCAGTGAGGTTCGAGGCGATACAGTTGTGATAAAGATAGCATATTAAAGCTTAAAAGTTGATAGATCTATCCATACTTCAACCAAATCATGAGAGTGTGCTATAATCGGCTTAATAGCCAATGCGTGCATAGCAATCGAACAACATCATATTCAATCGTTAAATAGATCCATTGACCAAAAATTTCAAATCTAAAGTCCTACCAGCGAGGATCGAAGCGATGCAGCTGTAGTAAAGAACGATATACCGGATTTCATTAGTCAATGAGCCTATTTAAAATTGAACACGTCTTGAACGTGTGCTATGTTGGATCAAGATCAAGATAGAACGGCCGATCGAGCAGAATTGATCGTCAAAATAGAGTCTAAGCACAATACAGCAACAAGCCGACCAATTAAAGTGATATGATGCCGATCTATCTTGATCTTGATCAGGTAAATTGGTGATATTGCCATAATTAGTAAAATACCAATGATAACAATACCGATAACCGGTGAATCTATTAAAAACAGTAAGGAAGCCTTACCAATCTTTAATAATTCGATAACCGGTGATTTAATCTAGATTGAGCAGTGAGGTCACAAGGATACAGCTTTGCTTAATCAAGATAAATCGATAATTAACTTATACTAAGACTTGCAGTGGGGATCAAACGATACAGTCGTACAAGAATAGATATAAGTTGTGACGGTACTTACAAACAAACCAGAGGTCGGACCTAACTGATGCAGCCCTGCCTGTTCAAGAACTCGTCGAGATCTACAGTACTCCTACTTCTAATGCAATGGCGAAAGCCGGAAAGATTGTATTGATCTGTGTAATGATTTTTACAATAACCAGGGTACCATATTTATACCCAAGGCCTAAACACGAGTCCTAGTCGAATAAGACCTATTACAAAACTTAGAATAATAGAAAACATCCCAAAATTAAAGATAACTTGGACTCTACTCTTTCCTTTCTATAGAGTCTGACATGTTCTTTGCTTCAGTTGATACCGCCCTAAGTCGGTACTGATGACGTCATCGCCTGTTAGCCGATTCTGACTGTAGATCCGAACCATCCAATCCCAGAACTGATCTGAATCGGTCGGTTGCTCAGATAATGCGGCTTTCTTGGGGAGCTCCGAGTTCCCGCGCTTTCCTTTCCAAAATCTGGTGTAAACACAAGGATTGAGCATAGCTTCGTTTTCTTTAATAACAGTGCAGCAGTTGAAAAGAGGGCCACGTTCATTGGTTTGTTTACATTGAAGTATGTAAGGCTTTGGTTGGATCTCATAAGAGAAATAAGAAAGAGGTGGGAAAAACAGAATGAGATCCAAACAGTCTACTACGCACGCATACTATTTAGAGATTTTTACTATGCGATGATAGTAAATGACACTACTTGCTCACTTTGTTTTTACATGTTACCTTACCTTTGTCCTAAGTCAAAAATTACTATCGTTGACTATCCATTTTTAAAATTTCTTATAGATTCACTATATGTAATTTATAAATTATGAAAGTATTTCTCGGTGAATCTAAAATATAAATCTTATGTTATGAATCTATATAGTTTTTTTTTAAATCGATGGTCAAAGATATAAATGTTTGACTTAATACAAAACTAGTATGAAATCCAAACAATCCTCACAAAAAAATCAAGAATCTACATTCACTACATAGAATTCAGATTCTTACTATGAGAACGAGATCAAAGAAGCTCTAATAGAGGTAATACAATGGTTATCATTTTCAAGTTAGTATGGGACCTCCACAATTTATAGTACAAGTAACGTCGTCTATATAGACTTCCTAAAAGCTGTGTTCCTTTTCAGTTGGCGGGGAAGTATGGATCCAATGTCTAGTGATCAAAATCAGTGGAGGCAGAGGAGGATGCAGTGAACAGATGGGAGGCATTGGCATGTTTCATGCGGGTGCACATGTGGAATCCGTGGGGAACCAACACAATTGAAAAGTATGGGCTGTAAGAGAGTCCTTTGGAATGGGGTCGAGAAGGAGGATTTGAGTGGCTTCCTTAGTATGTCTCCAACAGGAGACCCATTGCGGAACCCAAACCCAAAATAGGTCTCTAACACAATACCTATAGCTTCTAACAGAGTACCTATATGGAAGACCCATTTTAGGTGTCAGGAGAGGCATAACCTAAATCTGAGTATCCTCTCTCCTGGAGACATATTTGTAGAAAGGGTTGTCTTTTGGGTCTTGTTGTTGGAGAAGACCAAAAATAGGTATTGAACCCTTTGTCTGTAACGCTACCCAAAGGACGAATGTGTCTTGTATTTTAGGTCGCGGTTGTTGGAGACGGTCTTACTTTTAGGTGTTTGAGTAGCGACCCTTCTAGATCTGCCTTCAAATTTTGTTTTGAGGTCCTGAGTAGAGCCTCTACTAGAGCTTATTTTATGACATAGTAAAAAGACAATGTGTCTATATTTTTGTCGTTTATCGAAACAAGCATGCCGACTGACGTAGGGGTATGTTAAGTACCAGTAAGAAGAAATCAACGGATGGACCCCTCGACCGATCCCACGGATCGCTCGGGGGCTATACCCACCATCGGGTACGCTTGCACGCACCCTCTGGGGGGAGTCAGGGCGACCCTGAGTGCCCCCACGACCACCACTCATGGCTCGGGGGTTCGGCCAACGGCCCCGGGTTGCCGAGCGATGGTAGCCCCAGCCCAACTTCCACCGAGCGCATACTCAAGCCAGAGCCTAGGCGACAACCAGCGCCCCAAGCCACAGGACGGCATCCGACTCAGACCGGTCAGGCACCCGGAACCTGGCAGGTACAGAGTACGACACCATCTGCCTATTAGACGGGCACGAGGACCTGTCCACAGCTCTCTTGGCAAGGTCACGCAACGGGCGTGACATAACAAGATAAGGGACTCTACCAACTCTAGGGGCAAAGGGCCCCGGCCCGCTCATCAGCCCCTTTAGGCGGAAGCTCCTTGCAGGCCAAGAAAGCCTCAAGAAGGCTGACCTGGGGGAAGCTCAGCCGCAGCAGCCAGCCCCTGACGGTCAAGCGCTAGAACGGAGGTAGCAGCATTAGGAGGCGGTTGCAGTGCTGTCAGCTCCTCCCTACGCGACAAAGTGACGTCCAGCAACGCCACAACAGAGGACTCATCCACCCACTGCATAGACCATATACTAGAACCAAACCGACTTATACATCATGTCCTCCTTAGAATATAAGAGGAGGCACGACTCCCTGTAGAGGGGGTCGGACCCAATTCACTTGAGAAGGGCCCGAGAAAGAATAGCAACGAACTCTAAGATAGCACTGAGCGATCCCCTACCAATCTCTCAAAACATGGAAGGTCACTATAATGCTGGACTTAGAGCTCAGAAGCCCGAACCAGGATAAATCAAGCTGTGTCCCTTCCATGTTTTGAGAGTCCGAGCCACTACAGACCCACACACCGACTTCCGATGAACAATCACAATGCTTGCCACAGTTACGAACCCAAGACAGCTGGTGCGCTAGATATTTGAGCGTGTTCTCAGCTTTGGGAGCTTGGGCTACGTCACTGACTACAACGACGAACTTCACCCCCTCGAGGAGTCTCCGTCGAAGGACAACGAGTCCCCAGCGTCATACCCTCTGCTGGGCCTCTTGGCTCTTGGGAGCCAACATGGAGGTCCTCGCCTAGCAGATCTGAGTCGGCATGGGCCCGAACCCCATTGTGTCAGAGTGCCGCCAGATGTTCTACATGTTGGTGAACGTTCACCATCAGATCGCTGCACGAGAGGAGTTGCCACCGCCTCACCGCTTCTGCTATGTCCTCCCGGCGGGTGCTTCGGTTGAAGATGTGGCGAGATAGTTTAGGGCCTCCATGTAAGTAAGGAATGGATCTTGGTCGACATGTTATATGGCAAGAGCGTTGCGTCATTGCCGGCCTGATTTCAGGGACGGATGGGGATTGACGTGAGCATGTGTGAGAGCACGGAGGGCCATCTGCTGGTGTGAAAAACTTTCGTATAACTAGGGTAGCACGCGATGAGGGAAAAACTTTCGTATAACCCGGGAACCGCTCGACCGAGGACCCCTTCGTGCTGTCGGGTTGACGAGGACTTTAGAAGTTTTTTAGTTGCAGGGACAGATATGGATATAGATAGATACATAGATAGAGTCTTTTAGTCCGTGTAACCAAACAACACTTGTTAAACTTTGGTCTCCTAAACTTTTGTCTAACTAAGTTTTAGTCTATCTAAACTTTAGTTTTAAGTGATCCAAATAGATACTTAGAACCATATTTAATACACGGATGCACTCTAACATTCTTTGAACTTTAGACTCTTGGCTGGTGTTAACACAAAGTTGGTGTTGTAATGCCGATCAAGTTTATACTCTTAGATCTGGAGCCTAAATCCTGTGCATGTAGCACCTTTACCTCGACAGCACCCATGTTAGCACTGCAGTAGTCACTATACATGGCATGCATTTTCAAAAGCTACCGGACAAACCAATGCAACCAGAATAACCAATCCATTCTTCGCGTTTCGCCGCGCTGGCACGGACAGAGCACACCCCACACCCATGCCTCACTTGGCGAAGAGCACCTCCATGTCCTCCAGGCTCCGGCCCCTCGTCTCCGGCAGCCGCGTGTACACAAACACAAACGCAGCCGCCGCCACGCCGGCATACAGCAAGAAGCACCCAGGCATGGTGATGGCACCGGCGAGCGAAATGAACGTCATGCTCACCGCCGCGCACACCAGCCGCCCGACCGCCGTGCCCACGCTCGTGCCCTGCGCGCGCAGCCGCAGCGGCAGGATCTCCGCCCCGTACGCCGGAACCAACGGCCCGAACCCGACAGAGAACGCCACGACGAAGGCCAGCATGGACGCGAGGCACGCCGACGTCGCGCCGAGACGGAGCGACGCGGCCAGGGATGCCATCGCCACGGCCACGCCGCCGGTGCTGGCAAGCAGTAGCGGGCGCCGGCCGAGGCGGTCGGAGAGGGACGTGGCCACGAGGATGGAGAGCGTCTTGACCGCTCCGACGGCGACCGTGGCGCCCAGGGCGGCCCGGTCCGACGAAGACATGCCGGCGCGCTTGAACACCAGCGGGCTGTACAGCACGACAGCCTCGATGCCCGACGCTTCCTGGAAGAACTGCAGCCCGACGACGCAGATGAGGATTCGTCGCACGAATGCCGATGGCCGGACGAGCAGCTCCGTCCATGCGCCACTGTCGTCTCTGGATCGTGGCACGACGGTGACGCTGACGGCACGCTTGATCTCCTCCAGGCGGAGGTCAGCCTCGGCCGGGGTGTCCGAGGTGCGCGACAGCACGGCGCGTGCGTGCGCGTAGCGCCCGCGCATCGCGAGCCACCGTGGTGACTCTGGCATGGCCAGCACCCCCGCGGCGAGGAGCACCGGTGGCAGCACTCCCGCGGCGTACATGACGCGCCAGCCGAGGTGCACCGGCAGGTCAGCGAACGCGTAGTTCGACACGTAGCCGAGAAGGATGCCGACGTTGATAAAGATCTGCATGCCACGAGCAGAGCACATCCATCAATGCAAACTAATAATAAAGCTTCGAAATCATGGGCAGAACTAGAAGGTGTGCGTCCATGCACAGAATAGAGAATACTGACATCAAGCAAAGAGGACAGGACGCCGCGCGTCGATGCCGGCGAGATCTCGGCGTTGTACACCGGCGCGACGACGAGGGAGAGCCCGACGCCGACGCTGGTGACGAAGCGGGCGGCCATGAGCGCGGCGTAGCTGCGGCCGAGTGACATGGAGAGCGCTCCGGCCACGAGGAAGGCGCTGGCGAGCAGGAGCGTGCCGCGGCGGCCCAGCAGGTCGGCCGCCCATCCGGCGGCGAGGATGGGCACGAGCATGTACAGGTTCATGGAGCCCGTGAGCACCTCGGTCTGCGCGTCGGTGAGGCCCAGGTCCTCCCTGATGAACAGCTCCGCGCCACTCATCACCGCGAGATCTGCAAGGGTAGAAAAGAAACAGTCCCCACGTCACCTATATGGTGTAGATCCTTGCATCTGCTAACTAGCTAGAGGTTGAAGATGAAGATGGGACAGTAGTAGGACGACGAACGAACTGTAGCCCATGAGGACGGTGGTCATGGAGGCCAGCGTGGCGCAGGCGAAAGGGTACATGTTCCACTTCCACCACCGGGGCACGGCCGACTCCGGGCGTGGCGTGAGCAGCGGCGCGGCGTGGCCGTCTTCACTGCCGTCGTGAGCCATGGCTGGCGGGAGGCCGTGCGTGGCTGATCTGTTAAGGTGCTTCCTCAGCGTCGCCGCCGGTAAGAGAGTGGGAGAAGCAAGCAGAACGCTCTATTGTTGTCACGGGCGGCGGAGGGACCAGGAGAATTTGGTTCTCCGTCCAATCTTCCATGGTGGGGTGCGTGGTGCTTCCATCACATAGGGCGGCGGGTGCGTGGCCAAGTGGCAGCTTGATTGTGCAATTGTGCTGATTTGCTGAAAAAACAAACGTTGCGGTTCCCTTTACCAAATTGCAAAACGGGTGGTTTAAAAAAATATGGTTTAAAAAAAATTGCAAAACGGGCTGAAAGGCTGATAGAGCCCTTAGCCCAGCTTGGCTCGGCCCGAATTCCAACATCCTGATCCTAAGACAAAAAAAAACACAATTTCGCATTGGAAAAAAAATCCCATTTAACCTTCTTCAGATATGGATGGAGTCTGATTTTGTTCCCCCAATCGGAAAACCAAATAACTTTACTCCCTTAGCTGTAAAGTGTGGGAAACAAGCATAACGTGTATTATGGTGGGTGGTGGCCGAGGGACCAGGAGAATTTTGTTCTTTCTCCCATTGTGTTGTGCGTGGTTCTTCCAGCCTCTTTGTGCTGGAAAACTGAAGGATGCTCCCTATGCAAAAATTGCAAAACGGGCTTAAATGCTGATAGGTGCTTTAGCGCCAAATCCTTGTTTTGGTGCGTGTGCGCCGGCACACTAAAGCAACGCGCGGACACGTATCAAGAGTTGATTCGGCTAGAAACAAGATTAGGGTAGGATGGTGAGTACGTGGGTGGAGTGAGAGATGGGCGAACCGGCATGGTGGCGTGCTCGTCGCTGGCCCGGTGGTGGTGGACGAGGTGGACGGCAACGGGACAGATGGGCGGGGCTGCAGTGGCAGTGGTGGGGGCTGTCAGCAAGTTCGCTGGCAACCTGGGTGGCGGTGGAGGCCGGCGAGGTGAGGGTTGACTAAGTCCAATTTTGTTTTGTCCATCACAAAACCAAATATCTTTACTCCCTTATATGTTCAATACCATGCAAATCACAGCCCTCGGTGGTTTTAGGTGAGAAAGATGGATTTCACCTTTCTTAACATTACCATGGTCAACTTTTCTCCCTTAACCTTAGAATAATGCTTACTTGACTATTTAATACCGAGCAAATCATCACTTTATAATTTGGAGGTGGTTCCGTAGGATGTGTTACATATATACTGTTAGGTTAGCTTATCATTGCGTTCCTGATACTACTGGTGTCATTTCATTGAGTACTAGTGCTCTAGATCCACTGTACCTAATGACTTGATTTAATGTTTCATTTTTTTTTTTTTGTATTTAGTGGTAGAAAAGACTGTCGTTTGTGACAGCGACTTGTTGCTTGTTTTTGTACAATGTAACAGAGGAATAAAATGATTAGATATGTGTGAAATATTTTTTTAATAATCTTACGTCAACATTTGTGCTAAATAGATGATATTTTTCCCACCAATGTAACTCACTCTCTCTAGTGGGTCATCCTAGCACAACAAACATAAGAGGGAGAGAAAGTATGTCATATTGCGGAGTTCACTACCCATGAAACTATGATGTCGAAAACACCTTGAAGATCGTTGAAACAAACAAAGTTGAGGGATGTCAAATACAGAGATTTAGTTTTCTACACTACACCAGCATCAAAACCAATGGGGGTTGTGATTTGCATGGTATTAAATAGTTAAGGGAGTAAGGAGATCTGGTTTTTGCAATTGATGAAGCAATAAAACTATGGAAATTAGTTATGGGATGTTTAATAGAACTTTTCCTTTTACAGCTAACTCCTGGATCTTCAAGAAATTTGTTAATAGTCTAACGAGCTAGTGCTACTCTGCATAGCTCTTTTCCGGTTTAGGTATACTTTTGTGTTTCTGGTGATTGCAGTAGCGGAGCTAGACTAGCCCAACGCATAGGGTCACTACACATGCAGAGTTTGCAAGATGCATTAGGCATGTAGGGGACCCGGGTGGGGGGCTAGCAGCCAGTTCGTTTCGGCTGGATTGGCTTATAAGCCATGGCTAAAAGTACTGCTGGCTGGTTTGGTGTGAGAGAAAAATATTTTTTATTGGCTGATAAGCCAGATACAGGCTGCCGAACCGGCTGTAGATACAAAGGGTACCAGACAAACAGTTCTTTCTTCGACCTCCAACACCTTTCTTCGACTCCAAACTTCAATCCATGGCAGCAAAAATGGATGAGAGGCTATGTCGGGCACCCCCTGCACTCACGTGGGATGTGCCCCTGGCCTAGAATAGTGTGTTACTGTGTTATACTATAGAAAACATGAAGCAATACCTAAAGTCATAGTCCAATTAGTCCTATGCTTTCCTCCACCACTGCCCTGTTATAAATACTACATTTGCGTATGTATATACACTTTATCATTGAACTAGCAATTAATTCCCTATAGGCCATATCATTGGACTAGAACTAATTTTTCTACATATTAAAAAAAACAAAATAACACAATTACTATTTAATAACAAAGCTAAATAACACAATACTCCCTCCGTCTCGTAATATTTATCGTTTTAGCTCTAGACACATAAATTAATAATTAAGGAATAAATGAGAAAAGTACGGTGCACAAAAAAAACGAGAAAAGGATATTAATATAGAGATGTACTGAAAAAAAATTATTAGGAGTATAAATAATAAATAATTTAAGACAACTCTAGAAGGCTACACTGACGTCCGCGACCGAAGAAATTATTAGGAGTAAATCGCTTTGTTCTTTTATCAGGTACGGTCGACAATTACTATTGGCCCAGCCGTTCCTTAAGCATCGAACGGGCGCACCATCAGGCTGCGGATGGCACAGGAACGGGCGCAGTGAACTGAAGAGCATACCAGCTGCATAAGCATGTGTGTGGCGCTGAACGCTGTTGAGCTGCACTGTTCCAACACCAGCAATTATTTTGTCATGTCCACTTCTGTGAGTATTATTGGTATTTTCTCATGTCCCTTTCATCAAGGCATATAATTTGCCAATACTACTCTATATCACCGACCGAGCTGCTAGTGATCACAATCACAAAAACGACCTTGTACTAAGTATCCAAACTGGACGGCAAAGTCGTTGGTGCCAAAGAGAAACGTACGTAACCAAGCCGAGGAGCTATATGTACGCCGCCGCGCGCCATGGCACAGGCTGCTCTGTCGGCAGCGCCGATGGCACTGAGGCACCGCTCCTTTCCATCGTCGCATGCTGCTTCTCTGATCCACGGCCATCCATCCCAGGATTTCCGTGTCCGCAGTTGGTGCTTCCCCCAGCGGAGGTGGTGCAGTTTGGTCGGCCGGCCGGCCTGCCCCACGGCGGCGGATGTTGAACTGGCGGTAGAGTCTGCGAGGCTGCCAGCAATGGTTGGTTTGGAAAGTGATATGGTGGGCAGGTGGGGTCCCCACCGATGGCGTCAACTATAGGGGCTTCGCTCTACCCCTACCCTCGCTGGGATATGGCGTCAACTATGGTTGGTTTGGGAAGTGGAGGAGGTCGAGCGTGTCCCACAGGAAGGTAGGAAGGGAGAGCGTGACGTGGAAATAAAGGTACACGACACGGACGACGGGTCACAACCAAATCAAATCAAGAGTAAACGGCCATTAATTAATCATCCGTTACAGTAACGTCTCCAGGGTATTTATATGCCATACCTATGGACAAAAGAAAATTACAGTAGCCCCTAGACAAACTAGGGGTCTTCTTACATGGATAGGGGGGGCTATGGTCTTTTGACCCTTTGCCTCCAACCACTCTCCTAACGCCATCTGGAGCTCCACTTGAAGGGACCACGATTCTCTGTTCTCCATCAAACGACGACCGAACAGACATTGTGAGGGTTCTCTCTAGCCGGCTAGGCCTCGCGGGCGGTACTCAGTCCTGCAAAGCCAAAGAGTAAAGGCATCCCTCGTAGGGGGCTTTTGCGAGGCAGCACGGGGTGAGGCGATGAAGGGGTCTGGGTGCCCACGTCTCCCAGGCCGAGGATGGCATTCAAGCCCCGAGCGAGGGTTCATTGGCAGCGGCAAGGCGTACCTCCGACCAGTGGTGCTGTGATGCCAGAAGCATGCAAGGGTCCTGCCCTGGCTAAGGCGAGGGTGGGGTGCCACGTGGAGGATGTTCCCCCAACAATATCGACTTAGTATACAGATTAAAATCGAATAC
The DNA here is from genome assembly GCF_019320115.1 of Miscanthus floridulus. Classification (NCBI taxonomy): domain Eukaryota; kingdom Viridiplantae; phylum Streptophyta; class Magnoliopsida; order Poales; family Poaceae; genus Miscanthus; species Miscanthus floridulus. The sequence goes on along the minus strand of NC_089588.1, from coordinate 114,213,214 downwards.
GAATACGGATATTCATATTGACACTAAGACAAATATGCATACCGAGCCTATGGCGTAGCGTGGGCCTAGTTCATATATGCGGATGTGCATTTTAAAAGTTTAAGGATCTAAATGGCACACTACCAAGTTTAGGGGTTGTTATGGCGTCGCTGGTGCCAGCGTGGACCGCCACATCAGCAAATGGGTCTAGTCTGGACTTGTTTGGACCTATGACATACCATGTGCCAAGTTCAAGGACCTGGATATGTATTTTAGGAGTTTGGGGACCTAGATGACACACTCTACCATGTTTAGGGACTGTTGGTGCATTTTACTCCTCCATTTGCAGAATTGTGAAATGGGCTCAAAGCCTAATCCCTTAGCGTAGCTTGGCTTGGCCCGAATTCCAACATCATGATCCTAAACAGCTTTGCATTGGAAAAAAGTCCATTTTCAAATATTGACCGACTCTAATTTTGTTTCCCAATCCTAGAACCAAGTATCTTTAGTGCCTTGATTGTTCAACACCGAGCATGACACAAGAGTGTGGGAGGCAATAGGCAAGCATAATGGTGTATTGTGGTGGGTTGTGGCGGAGGGACCAGGAGAATTTGGTTATTCCATTGTGTTGTGTGTGGTGCTTCTAGCCTCTTTGTGCTGGAAAAACGAAGGATGCTCCCTGTGCCAAAATTTCAGAACGGGCTCAAAGGCTGATAGGGGCTTTAGCCTCAAAATCTTGTTTGGTGCGCGTGCGTCAGCACACCTTAGCAATGCGCGAACACGTGTCGAGAGTTGATTAGGCCGGCAACGATATTAATTACGGGGGTTGGGCGAGTGACTGGCGGTGTGCTTATCATTGGTTGCGGGGGTGGTGGACGAGCTGGGCGATGATGGGGAATATGGGTGGGGTTGCAGTGTCAGTGGTGGGCTTGCAGCGAGTTTACTACTAGCAATCTGGGTAGCAGTCAAGGCAGCGAGGTGAGGGCAGTTGGGGAAGATGAGTAGAGGAAAAAGACGATGTGATGTGAGGAAGGAGAAAAAAAATCTCACGCTAGTACTTAACAATGCTCTCACGTCAGATAGCGGCCTCGCTTTAGCCTATGACCCAAATTCCCCCATGCATAAGACAGTTTTGCAATTGAAAAAGTTTGCTTAACCTTCATTAGAATTGACTAAGTGCAATTTGGTTCCATCAATCACAAGACCAAATATCTTTACTCCCTTAGATGTTCAATACTGTATTGCGGAGTTCACTACCCCAAGAAAGTATGACATCCAAAACACCTTCAAGATCATTGAAACAAAGTTGAGGGATGTCAAACAGAGATTTAATTTTCTACATTACACCAACATCAAAACCACCGAGGGTTGTACTTTGCATGGTATTAAATAGTTGAGGGAGTAAGGAGATCACTGGTTTTTGTAGTTTATGGAGAAATCAGACTATGGAAATTAGTAATGAGATGTTAAATACTCCCTCCATTCCAAATTATAAGACGTTTTGGCTTTTCTAGATATATGACTTTATGTATCTAGAAAAGTTAAAATATCTTATAATTTGTGACGGAGGGAGTGGAACTTTTCCTTTTGCAGTTGACTCCTGAGTCTAACTAGCTAGTCGCACTGTATGCATAGTTGATTTCAGGTTCCTCCATATGCAGTTTTTGCTAGATCGATGCATTAGGCTTGTAGGGCTGGATCCAGAGTAACAAATTAGTAGGGGCCAGAGATAAAGGTACTAGATAAACAACTTCTTTCTTCGACCTCCCACACCTTTCTTCAACTCAAAACTTCAAATCCATGGCAGAAAAAATGGAGAAGAGGCTACCACTTGGCCCTAGGGAGCAGGGGCTCGGACACCTCTGCATTCATGTTGGATCCGGCCCTGGCCTCTATAGAACAGTGTGTTATATAATATAGGGTCCGTTTGGCAGGACTCCATCTCCTTCAAAAACAGCTATTATAAAGGAGCAAATTCTCTTAGAGAGTTGAAGCCGTTTTTTTAGCACCGTTTAACTTTTAGCACCGTTTAACAAAAACAGCTTCTCCGGATACGCAAAAGAGTAAAAAAGTCATTAATGCCCTTATTTTTTTCTTTTTTTTCTTACCTTATCCGTTACCCAGCCCACCGTGACCCATTATTTCTCCTCCCCTCCCCTTCATTATTTTCTCTCTCCTCGTCCTCTCCCCAACCTCTCACCTCCCGCATAGACGCGAGTAAAGATGGCAATGGGGCCCCGATACCCGATACTCGACGGGTATTTGATCCATCAGAGGACGGGGATGGGATCATATCTTTACCCTCGGGCATCTAAATGGACAAGAATCCATCCCCGACAGGTATAGAGGGTATAGGAACGTTCCATGTTTATCCGTCTCATTTACCCGTTGGGGAACCCGACTATTTAAGTTGTCATGCGAGTATTAGGCCCAAAGAAGCTCAACATAGGTACTTTGATCCAAATCTGAACAATCATATATAGTTTATGTGTTCTAGGAACCCTAGTTCAATTTTTCTCACCATCTCCGCTAGCAGCACAAGCACGCCTGCCTCACGAGCGCTCGTGCCCCTCGCTTCCTCAGTTCGGTCTCTCTGGCACCTTTGCTCGTCCTCCTCGCAACCTCGCTCCTTCTCCTCGGCATCTCCGAGGCTCCGACGCTTATATCCGAGTAAAGAAGAAACGTCTTCGATTGTAAAGCTACGACCCCAAGTGTCCCTGTTTATCGGGTATGCAGTACCCGTCGGGTATATGTTACCCGACCGATGCCCGACGGGTATGGAGATGGGTAAAAATCTATACCCAAGACAGTTAACGGGGACGGAAACAAAATGAATTTTTCATAGCGGGGAAGAGAACGTTCCGATAATACCGGTTGCCATCCTTAGACGCGAGAAGTCCTCGGAGATCCGGCGGTCCGGCAAACCCGTGCCCAGCGTCCGCACCCAGCAGCCACGCGCTCGGAGCCACGCCGGGACACCCGTCACACCGGTTTTAAAATAGTCGCTTTATTTGCAGGCCTGTGGTCAACATCAGAGAGCATACTAGCTAGCTGCATAAGCACGTGGCGCTGAACGTTGTATTGGCGCAGCACGTGGCGCTGAACGTTGTATTGGTGCAGCCGTCCCTTTCAAGGCCCCCCCACTCACTGCTCACTGCTGCTGAGTATTATTGGCATTTTCTCATGTCCGTTTATCAAGCTATATGTTCGCTTCTCTCGAAATCCATCATTTTCAGTTTATTTTTTTAATTAAAATAATTTTTTTTCATGATAAAACAATCAGAGTAATATTTCGAATTTTTTTTTTTGAGCGAAGTGAACGTAGCCCATATCACCGACCGAGCTGCTAGTGACCACATACAATCACAACACCACCTTGTACTAACTACCAAGTATCAAAGCAGAGGAGCTACGCGGCCGCCATGGCTCAGGCTGTCAGCAGCGCCGATGCCACTGAGGCGCCCCTGCTCCTCTCGTCGCCGCCACCGCCAGCAGGTACACCGCGCAGGAACTGGTTCGCCTTCATCTGCGCCACGCTCGCCTCCGTCACCACCATGCTACATGGCTACAGTACGTACGTCGTTGCTGCAAGTTTTTACTACATCACGAAGAGATGCTACCTCATGCTTCCGATCCCTACGTGTTTTCCAGACCTGACGCTGATGAGCGGCGCGGAGCTGTTCATGCGGGAGGACGTGGGGCTCACCGACGGGGAGGTCGAGGTGCTGTCGGGGTCGATGAACGTGTTCATGCTCGCGTCCATCCTCGCCGCCGGGTGGGTGGCCGACCAGCTGGGCCGCCGCCGCACCCTCGTGCTCGCCAACGCCTTCCTCATGGCCGGCGCGCTCGCCATGTCGCTGGGAACCAGCTTCGGCGCGCTCATGGCGGCGCGCTTCGTCACCAGCGTCGGCTCCGGGTTCGCCCGCGTCGTCGCCCCCGTGTACAACGCCGAGATATCGCCGGCGTCCACGCGCGGCGTCCTGTCATCCATGCTTGACGTCTGCATTTTGAATACAGCATACATCATGCTGGTTGATTAAAAAAGCTCGTTTTCGTCGTCTTTAATTAATGAAAAGACGTGCATCAACGTGCAGATGTTCATCAACGTCGGCATCCTGCTCAGCTACGTGTCCAACTACGCCTTCTCCGGCCTGCCGGTGCACCTCGGGTGGCGCGTCATGTTCGGGGTCGGCGTCATCCCGCCCGTGTTCATCGCCGCCGGGGTGCTCCTCATCATGCCGGAGTCGCCGCGGTGGCTCGTGATACGTGGCCGCCACAGCGACGCGCGCGCGGTGCTCCTGCGCACGTCGGATGCCCCGGCCGACGCCGACCTCCGGCTCGGGGAGATAAAGCGAGCGCTCGCTGACGCCGAGCCACCACCACCCGCTGCCGCACGCCACGGCGGCGGCGGTGCTGGTGTCTGGAAGCAGCTCCTCGTCCGGCCATCGACAAGCGTGCGGCGGATCCTCACGTGCGTTCTCGGGCTGCAGTTCTTCGTGATGGCGTCCGGCGTCGACGCCATCCTCCTCTACAGCCCGCTGGTTTTCAAGGCGGTCGGCATGACGTCCAAGTCCGCCGTCCTCGGCGCCACCGTGGCCATCGGAGCGGTCAAGACGTGCTTCATCCTCGTGGGCATGCTCTTCACCGACCGCCTCGGCCGGCGCCCGCTCCTCCTCGCCAGCACCGCGGGCGTCGCCGTGACCGCGGCCGCCCTTGCCATGACGCTGTACGTAGGCACGAACACGACGTCGCCGTCACCAGCCACGGCCGCGGCGTGCCTGGCGTCGGCACTGGCCGTCGTGGCCACGTACTCCATCGGGTACGGGTCGGTGGTGTCGGCTTACAGCGCGGAGGCCTTGCCGCTGCGGCTCCGCGCACAGGCCTCGAGCCTGGCCATGGCGGTGAACAAGCTCACGGGCGCAGTGGTGAGCATGACGTTCATCTCGCTCGCCGACGGGATCACCATGCCTGGGTGCTTCTTCCTCTACGCTGCGGTGACGGCGGCTGCGTTTGTGTTTGTGTACACGAGGCTGCCGGAGACCAAGGGCCGGAGCTTGGAGGACATGGAAGTGCTGTTCGACAAGTGAGGGCAGCCACACATAGTTTGCTATTTCGATCTGTCCGTCAGATCGTCAATAGTAATGATAGTTTGGTCTTGATATCCATTTAATACTATGTAGCGTGAATGTGCGTTGCTACAGGATAACTAACAATTTATACTAAAAACACACGGATCACACGAGAAGATAACAATACTGTTAAATTAAATACCAACGTTAAAGTGACATTTAATCCAAAAAGCAAAGTTTATGAATTTAACATAGTCACGGAGTGCGCGGCGTCACAGACTCACAAACTCTAGAGCTTTCAGAGATTGGGTCGAATCCAACCTAGAACCTCGGAACCCTGCATCTTTTCCTGGACGGGCTTCACTTCGGATGTGCCGGTAGCAATATCAACGATCTCCGGTTGATGGACCAAGTCGTATGGATCCCCATACAGTGGCTCAGACATGTAGATTTTGTTGTCCTTGTACTTGGATACACTTGTTCCACTGAAATTTTCATTGAAATGTTTAGACACGAACGGTGTCTGATCACCGATGTCCCTCACCCTAGACTACTAAGGCGTACGGTCGTGGGGGTTGCATTTATAGATCGCGCTGCTATAGGTGAAGCTCCGTCTCTCATGGAACGTGCTCACCATGGCACCCATAATGTGTAGCTCACTGTTTGATTCTAGGTAGCTGCGGTGGCAGAGCCCCGCAAGTGGCGACAGCGATGGCAGCAGCGTCGCGGTTGGAGTAGCACCGGTGACGTTGCTGCTGCAGACGGAGATTTTTTCCAGTGCAGTCGATCACCAAGAACTTGTCTTGGCAGTAGACGATGGACCCAACGGAGAACTCCAGTTTGGTGTCGAGCAGCGTCCATGTGCTGTCGACTCCAACCCGGCAGAACGTGACCTCCGTGGAGCACCCAAGCATGGCCATGGCCACGCACTCACGGCCGGCGGCGTCAGGCGGCGCCGAGAGCATGATATCACGGAAGAACACGTCCCTCATGTTTTCTAGCTTGATGGCTCTGCCTACGGCATCCGCGTCTCCGTAGCCGTTGGTGGGATGGAGGACCCACCGGTCGTGGACCCTAGACATGCGTTCTGAAGAGGACGCCGCCGCGACGTGTTTGCCTGCTGGTGGGAGCTCAACGCGGGGGGCACGGGCACCGGCGAATGGATTCAGCAGCGTCACGGACTCCACCTTGTCCATGAGCTCCAGCCACCCACACGAGGAGTCGCACGCCACCTTACCGCGCACGTCGGGCAGCGTCTTGGACAAGACCTTCTTCTCCGGGACGCGGTAGAAGCTGACGTGGTCCGAGTCGGAGTCGAACGAGAGCAGCAGGAGCGGCCTGAAGGTCGCGAATGGGACGGCGGCGCGCCATGGGGAGCAAGCAGATCAGAAGGACGCCGCGTCGTGGGCTGACGCGAGACGCTGCCCGATGGACTCGAGGAGATCCTCTGGCAAGCCGGATCTCCAGTCAGGGAGAGGTAGGGACCTTCTCTTGGGATTGGGACGCTGAGCCATGGAAGACAGATGACATCAACTATGGTTCACGCAAGAAACAGCAAGCGAGGACAATGGAACACGTGAGCGTGAAACCAAATGAAAGGAGGAAAAAGTTGCCCCTTTTGCAAATGCAAAGAGGGAAAGTAATTAAATTTAGGCAGATTTGGTAAGGTTCTCAGAAATGCAAAGAGGTTTCTTTTGTCTTAATTCTCTTTCCTTATGTGTTAATTCTCTTTCCTTTTGCTCATTGCCATGTATGTTGGTGCATGCAAACATGCAATGTGTATATGGATAGCACAATAATATTCTACTTCCTATTTTGCCGTGATTCCTCTATCATAGACAGACAATATTCAATCAAGGAGAATGGCACGATCAATCAGTAATTAAGATGTCGTGGGATCGCAGGTGTGGGCAGACGGACGAACCAAAACAAATGTCGCATCAAGCATCAGTGTATCAATGCCAACCATTGACTCATCCTCTAGAGTTTACAAATGTAAGCCATGGCAATAAATTGCAATAATTCAGAGCAAGTTCAATGAGAAATCCCTCTTTTTCAAGGTTTAGCTTCAGTGAGAAATCATCATTCTTTTTCTTGCCTGCCTACATCAGATTGTTTTAAAATAAACAAAGATCAATCCACAAACATTTTGCAGTGCAGAGATAACTTTGTGACCTGGCTTGGTGTTGCTGTTACGGGAACACCAATTAAACAAGCGAGGTCTAGAGGTGCAAAGGCCTGATGCCAAACATCTAAATACATCTAGTGTAATAAAAAAAATTAGCAAGCCAAAAATTCAGTGGCCATAAAAAAAGTTGACAAGAGAAAAGTATCTAATATATTTTACCAGTAAAGTATCTAACATTGGTACACCAAGCTCATGAATTGAGATTATCAGTAAATAAATAAGGCTCGAGCTAATTGAAACGAGATTGGTACAGACAAAGGGCTAACTATGCTAAAAAATAGTGGCATCCAATGTGCAGGCACACAATATCGAAAAATAGATGATAAACTATATAACAAGAATGTCTGCAACATCATGAACTATGGTTGTGTAACATCATGAACGGCGAGCGATGGAGGACGGGCGACGTCAATTGGTCTACATATGCGAAGACGATGGCTCGGGTGCACGACTCAGGTGGCGTCGAGGTAGCGGCACGGTAGCCGAGGACGATGGCTCGGGTGCATGGCGCGGGCGAACGGCGAGGACTACGGCGCGGACGTCGTGGAGGCGGCGGTGTTTCTAGGTGCATGATGTGGGCGAACAGCGAGGACGATGGCGCGACATCGTGGAGGCGGCAGTGTACGTGGCGCACGGGGAGGATGACGGCGCGGGCGCACAGACCAGACGATGGAGCAGGTCGTGGAGGGGAGATCGCACGGGGAAGGGAGATCGCACGGGGAGGTGATCTTGCGGCGACCTTGCGGCAATCGATGATGTAGCCACAGGTGCATCCACTAGTAGACAGACGGTGGATGATCCATTGTTGTTGCTTCTCCACTACATGACGAGGAAGAAGTAGGGGCGGCTCAATCGTGCAGGGGCTTGAGGAATGGGGCGTGCGACGATCGTCTCCGTGTAGCGACCAGTGACGCGCTTGAGCCCTACCAAGAAGACGCGTTCGATCGTGCAGCGATGAGCGACGATGGTCTTCCGTGTTTGTAGCGCATGCAAATTAGGGTCAAGAATTTCATATTTGTGGCACAAGGGCGGTATGATCGAGCGTGAGATGTGGGTGATCGCTTTCCTTGTTTGAGGCAATTAGGGTCAAGACTTTTCATGTTTGTAGTGCATGCAAATCAGGGTCAAGACTTTTCATATTTGTAGCGCATGCAAATCAGGGTCAAGACTTTCCGTGTTTTCTTCACACCAAAGGACGCAGCATGCGGGAGATGTCGTGGTATCGCAGGCGTGGGCAGACGGATGAACCAAAACAAATATCGCACCAAAAAATGTCCACACTTTGTTCTTTTTAGTTGTAGAAGATAGCGATGGTCGGTTGTGATAAAGAGTACATGCTCCTACAAGTTTGAATCATGATATCCATCTATAGCGATACATGCTACCTTGTCCTATAAAAAATATAATTTCATAGTTCAAATGTTGACCCATAAAGAATACAACATCCATTCAAATTGTAAGTTACTAGTCCATCAACCTATTCTCAGGCTCGGGTTAGAACCATAGGAGTAAATGTTTGTATTAATATGTAATCATTAATTTTTAAGCCTACACCATGTCACTTAAGATTAGTGATAGAGTTTGATGTGAGATTTACGATGAGGATGAGGAAGACGTAGGCACCTATGGTACATACTAACCTCCTCCTTTTCTTAAGATGTTTGATATTTTCATCAACAAAATTTTTACATAGTAACGGTTATATATTATCAATAGGGAAATTATTTCCTATTTCTAGGAAGTAGTTACTCCCATGTGTATATCTTTATATTTAGGGTGTATATGGCCCGACGAAGTGTATGTTAATGAAATATATGATCATACTAGACTATCTTGGGTAGTATGTATGTCAAGCACTAGTAAAAAAAGGGCTTCTATTCCCGGCTACCAACCCCCTTTATTCCCGGTTACGCAGCCGGAAATAGGAGTTCGGGAATAAATGGTTAGTAGCCAGGAATAGAAGTGGACCTTTAGTCCCGGTTGGTGATACCAACTAGGACTAAAAAGGTAGCCACGCCAGCGCCTGGGCTGGCCCCTTTATTCCCAGTTCGTATTACCAACCGGGACTAAAGGGTCTTTTTTTTTCTTTTCCTGCTTATTTCAATTGATGATTCTTTTTTTGTTTTAATTTGGTTTTCAAATATGCATTATTCGCTGCAAAGTAATATACGTATACGCACGCGTACTGTAAAGTTTTTGCTCGATGAATGCACGCAAGCAACACAAGTAAAAGTAAACTAAAACATAAAATTACATTTCATCGTCACATGTAAAGTTTGCATTAATTGTACATTTCATCATCACATGTTCTTTGGATCAATATGTCATCATCACATATTTGGGTCATAGTAAAACTCGCCGCCGGGAGTTAAGACCTGATCATTCAAAAATCCACCTATTGTCTCTTGGATTGCTTTGAGATGGTGTGTGTCCAGGGTTTTTTCCTTCAACCAACGAGTCTTCAATTTGAGATATGAGATAAAGAAAAAGTATATTAGTATATATATATATATATATATATATATATATATATATGTATCAAGAATAATGATAAATAAATTGTATCTATCATGAATATATATATATATATATAAATATATGTATGAAGAATATATATATATATGTACACTTACCCTTTTTTGCTCTAGACTAGTTCTTTTTGAGCACACTCTCATGAACTCGGAAACATAGTATCCACAGAGATTGGTCCCCTGGGGCTGTAGCAGAACCCACTTTACGAGAAAAAGATTCGTCATCATCCGAGCATAGGGAAATTGAACTAAGGTAGGTATATAGTACTTACTTTGTATAGCACTACTTTCAGTGGCACTTTGCGTTTCATATGGTGTTCCTGACAGACCTTTTCCCAACAACTACCAAATAACATAAAAAATATTTGGACCATTAATTTGCATGTAGAGATACTAGAATAGTTTTGCTAGTGAGACTGCAATTACCTCTGAATAATATCTATCATCTCTTGGAACTCTTTTTGCTCTTTTCTCATCGAGTCCCAGATGCCTAGAAGACCTTTCTCTAGATCGAGTTCCATCAATATCCAGTGTTCACTGCCATGTCCATTAACACTCATTAATTAGCTAACAGGTACAGTGAACATATATATATGGATACACGATCGTCGACATTATGAACACTTACCTGAAGTTGTAGGGGAAGAGTATACATTTCTTGTCACGTTGCTTCTCTAAGAACATCTTGATATTGGCCTCCGTTTCTGCTTTCCATGTTGGTTGGGGTTTAGGGTTTTTGAATACGATATATGGATCAATGAAACCAATATCAGTACACCCTCTCTTTTTGCACTCTCCCATCTCAAACCTGCATCATATATATAGAGTGAGGATAATAAACACAGACATGTACGTACGTAGCGACTTATTATTAATTAGTAGAAAGAATCACTTACAGACAATAGCAGCTTATGAGAGTCTTGTCGTGAGAGTTCCGGTGGACTAGTTGGTGTAATTCAGCAAACTCAATGTACATAACGTCATCGCCATGGAACTAATGGTCGTCTTTGATTCTGACAGAAATATAGAACTCTTTCTGGTGACACGCGTTGAGGTACAAGGTGTTTAGCTTGAACAATTGTGTACCTAGTTCATTGATGGTCTTAGGATTCCATAGACTCCAACCATGCTCATATTTCTGCCATTCATCCGCTACCGGCGCACTTTCGAAGAGAAAATCGCCAAGGTCGATACCTCTCATAGCATAAAAGTTAGCAAGTTCCGCCATATCCACTTCTTTATCAGCAGGTATTTCCATCATATCCAGCATATCTATGTTTGAACCATATTCATTAGCAATAACTAGAGGAGGGACTGATTGCAATTCTTGTTCTCCGAGTTGTGCAACAGTTTTCCCTAGTTTAGCAGCTTTCTTGATTATCTTGCTAAGAGTGCGGTCAAAGTCTGATGGTGGCGAGGGCTTACGAGCTTGTCGCCTCTTTTTCTACTCAGCTTCCACCATCCGCCTTAGTTTAGCTAGAGGTAGGTGGAAGTGCTTCTGCTCCTGCTGCTTCCTCTTCCCTATGCCTGAGAAGAATGCTTCGACGGTTTTTTAAGCGCATCATCTAACTCCTCTTTACTCATTTCAACAGGCTATTTCTGTGGAATTGGCCTTGCTTTCACGGGGGCCTTCTTGGTCATCTTCGCCAGTGGGGCAGATGGCTTATTTGTTTGCAGCCGTCTTCCCTGGTTCATGGGAGGAGGTGGGGGAACAGGCGTTGGAGACCTTCGAGGAGGCGTTGGGGAACGCCTTGGAGGCGGTGGCGGCGGTGGTGGAGACCATCTTGGAGATGGTGGGGATGCAGCCATGTCTTCTACCCCATCGTAACCGCCGCCCAGAGCACTATGCTGGTCTGGTGATTATACTATTGGACTTAGGTTGGGGGAGGCCCTGTTGTGTGCATATAGAAGACAATGAGTCAATTGTTATTTAAGAGGCAATATAAAATTAATAAAAAAATTGTTTCGTTCACTTTCGTCCGTACCTATTGTGCAGCAACGGCTTCCCGAGAATATTGATGTAGCGCTTGCGCCATGCAATGAATGACTTCTCTGCTTCTCCCACGGTCTTCTCCCCATCACCTCCATGAATGTCAAGAGGCACATCGCTAAAACCTTCAATAGCTTTATCCACCGAGACGGTAGCATATACAGCTGGTACTACTGCCCCATAGATTCTTGGTGTCTTGGTATGGTCGATAGGGTTTACAACACCAATAGCCACCTTCACTATGCCATTATCTTTTGGAATGTGCAGCTCACATGATGTAAAAGATTCAGTGACATCATCCACGAGGAAGCGCAGCTCTGCATCTTTTATGGCATCAGGCAGCTCCGTAGAAGCACAACTGCTTCTCAACTGATCGGGGGGGCTAATGTTGATTCTCGGAGCTGTTGTAATCCCGTGGGCACTCAATTGTATTTGAACTTGCCTTGCGACTTCCTCTTGCATTTTCGCTTGCATTTATTTTTCTCACCTTTGTGATTCAAGCACCGCTTCCCATGACTCAATAATATATTGCTGCAAGATGCAGATCCTCTTTGCCTCCTCATCCTTCTATCTCTGGCGGCTTCTGTAAGAATCGATCCATTCAGGGAAACCTTGCACCCACGGAACAGCCCCTTTGCCTCTAGTTCGTCCATAATGCTCAGCAGTCCCGATGGAATATGTCAGTTCATATTTCTCTCTGTTGGGCCGGAATAGTCCACTATCTCTAGCTTTTAGAATTTGAATCAACCTTTCTGTTGCTCTTTCGAGTTTTGTGCCATGGACGAGCTTCCCGGTGACTAGGTCCAATCCTCCCCCATGACCTAAAAACCAATGCTTTGTGCGTTTAGGCCACGGTGCTGATTCAGGTACGACCCCCTTGGCAATAAGGTCTGCTTCCATTTTTTGCCACTTGGGAACGGAAGTCACGTAGCCACCTGATCCCATGTTATGGTGGTATTGCTTTTGTCTAGAATTCTCTTGGTTCCTTCTCGCCCGTTCCGCACCCTCTTCTGATGTCTTGTACTGTACAAATTCCTCCGAGTAGGGCCTTGCCTTCGCGATTGGGCCCTTATCGTTCCAATTTGGAGTCTTGTTCTTCTTGACGTATGATTTGTACAGCTGCTTCTTCCAAGATTGGAATTGGGTGGTCATCTTCTTCATTGTCTAGTGCCTAACTCGCTCCATCAACCTTTCATGGGTGATGTCTTCATGATAATCATATGTTTAGAGCGTGAAATATGCAAGAACATCTTGCCAAATCAACTCCTTGTCCTTATCAGAGACATAACTAATATGAGGAGCATTGTTTTTTTTTTCATTCACGGGCATTGATCGGGAGCTTGTCCCTTACAAGGTACCCACAGTGGTACATGAATTTCTATGCATATTGTCCTAGTGGTTCGCCTGTAGCCACATTGAATTCTGAGATGATGTAGCGGCCTTCCAACGGCTTTTTGGCCCCTCGAACATTCTTTGTGTTCCCCGTCGTCGTCGTCGATCCAGACGCCTATGTATGCATAGAAACACAAAAAGTATTATAAAACGAAGGTCGATCTAGTGGGCTACATGTATGCATAATAAATAAATGAGAGCTAGATATTGAGAAATATATACCTCGCCAGAATTATCTTCATGAACAACTTCCTCAACAATATGAACGAGATTCAAGTATTGACTCCCGTCGTCTTCCTGCTGGTCATTATCAACATTGGCACAATGTTCAGTGCCGGCGTTGATAATATCCATCATTTCCGCCTCCAGGTCATCGTCTCTCGGGTCGGCCATAGAGAGCCGAAACAATTATAAAACAATAATTATGCAATTAGGGTTTCATAGACATTTCATACACATTTTAGGGCGATGGTGCCTGCGCGGGGCGGCCAGCCAGCATCGGCGGCCAGGGACGGTTTAGGGTGGTTTAGGGTTTAGGGTTTAGGGTGGTTTAGGGTTTAGCATGGTTTAGGGTTTAGGGTATAGGCCACATGGTATCAGAATATAACACAATTAATTTTTTTCCTAAGGAAAAATTATACATGTATACATTAATTGATATATATATATACACACATTAATTTCATACATATATACATTAATTGATATATATATATATACACATTTCATACATACATAATTTCATACATATATACATTAATTGATATATATATATACACATTTCATACATATATACATTAATACTCGTCAATATAATTCATAAATATAATATATATATACCGGTGGTTTAGAATTAATGGAGTGTTGGCGACGGGCGGTGGTGGACAGCGACGCTGGATCAAGGCACGGGGGCTCCTGGCCGGGCGCGGCGTCATCGGGGCTACTCCGGCGAGGTGTGGGTGGGCGACAGGATGCCCTCCGGTGAGGAAGAAGGTGTGGCGTCGGGCCAGGGTGGCCCGAGAAAGCGAAATCGGCGGCGGCGTGGCGCGCGTGGCGTCGGGGGCAGCCAGGGGCTCCTCCTTGAGGGGCGCGGTGTCGGGGCTACTCCGGTGAGGTGGGCGGGCGTCGGGGTGCCCTTCTGTGAGGAAGGTGGCATCAGGGGTGGCCGGGAAAGCGAAATCGGCGACGGCATGGCGCGCGTGTGGCGTCGGGGGCAGCCAGGGCTCCTCCTTGAGGGGCACGGCGTCGGGACTACTCCGGCGAGGTGGGCGAGCCTTGGGGTGCCCTCCTGTGAGGAAGGCGGCATTGGGGGTGGCCGAGAAGGCGAAATCAGTGGCGGCGTGGCGCGCGCGGTGTCGAGGGCGACCGGGGGCTCCTTGGTGAGGGGCGCGGCATCGGGGCTACTCCGGCGAGGTGGGTGAGCCTCGGGGTGCCCTCTGGTGAGGAAGGCGGCGTCGGGGGTGGCCGGGGAGGCGAATCGGTGGCGGCGGAGCTCTGGGGATGCGCTGAAGACGAAGACGATCGATGAGGAGAAAGAGAGAAGGGAGGCGGCGGTATATAGGAGAGGGACCTTTAGTCCCGGCTCCATCCACCGCCCAGGACTAAAGCACCTTTAGTCCCGGCTTCTGCCACCAGCCGGGACTAAAGGGGGGACCTTTAGTCCCGGCTGTTGGAAGGAGCCGGGACTAAAGGATTTTTTGGTGGCCCCCCTTTAGTCCCGGCTGGTGGCAGAAGCCGGGACTAAAGGATTTTTTGGCGGGCCGCCAAATGCAGCCCACCTTTAGTCCCAGCTGGTGGCAGGAGCCGGGACTAAAGGTGGGCTACATTTTCATTTCCCGCAACTTTGAAGCAGATCAGTTTATTTTATATATGTTTTGTATTTAAATATTTAAGTCTTATTATTTGCGCAGTAAATTCAATACTAGGCATAAATTTTTTTAGAAAAAGTAATAAACTTTATTTTCATTTACTGCAAAAAAAATATGTGACCTAAACTATTGTGTTCTTTATTATAAATGTTGAACATAATGCAACTAATACTCACTATTTTTGTTAATGCAAAAATGTAGACTTTAATTGAAATTATTAAATTTATTGGTTTTTGACAGGAAATTAGTTTTCACGTAATTATAACGTAAATCTTTAGGTTCTTCATTAATCATTGTATAATTAATCGGTGAGTTCGGGCGGAAATTCAATTAAAGTTAAAAAGTACCAAACCACCGCAGAAAAATCTCAAACTTGGTGGTGGCTACACACAGGGCATTTGTAGTCTTGAGAAAAAGTTTGAGACCAATCCGGCACTGGAAAGCAAATAGACTTCAGAGTCCCAGAGAACCTAGGTGTATAGATAGGGTTCGACGAAATATTCTATATACCTCTGTGAAGTACGTCGACTCCGCCTATGTCGAAATGGCTTGATATTTTTTTGGCAATCATTTACACCCAAAATATGGCCCCACACAAGATCTTAGATTTTTTTGATAATTATTTTTATTATTACATTTTTGTTTGTGCCGTGTGAGACGAAATACGGTGAATTACATATTGAAAACAATATAATTTTGCATCAACCTCCACAAATATTTGTCTCCTAGGGCACAATAAACCATTTGGCAAAGTTTGGCACCATTCCGGATCATTTAGGGGGCGGACCTAGTTCAATGTATAATTAATCGGTGAATTCGCGCGAAAATTCAATTAAAGTGAAAAAAAGTACCAAACCACCTTAGAAAAATCTCAAACTTGGTGGTGGCTACACATAAGGCATTTGAAGTTTTGAGAAAAAGTTTCAGCCCAATCTGGCACTAGAAAGCATATGGACCTCAGAATCCCAGAGAACCTAGGTGTATAGATAGGGTTCGACGAAAGGTTCTATATACATCTATGAAGCACGTCGACTCCGCCTATGTCAAAATGGCTTCAAATTTTTTTGGCAGTCATTTACACCCAAAATATGGCCCCACACAAGATCTTAGGTTTTTTTATAATTATTTTTATTATTACATTTTTCTTTGTGTCGCGTGAGACGAAATACGGCGAATTACATATTCAAAACAATATAATTTTGCATCAACCTCCACAAATATTTGTCTCCTAGGGCACAAGAGACCATTTGGCAAAGTTTGGCACCATTCTGGATCTTTTCGGGGGTGGACTCAGTTCAACGTATAATTAATCGGTGAAGTCGCGTGGAAATTCAATTAAAGTGGAAAAATTACCAAACCAATTCAGAAAAATCTTGAACTTGGTGGTGGCTTCACACTAGGCATTTGAAACCCTAATAAAAATTAGGGGCTCTTGCGTTTGTACCCTTGTTTTGTATCGAAATTGTGATTTTGCCCCTATTTTTTTGACTTTGTGAATTTACCCCTACTGTGCCGTTCACGAAGCACCAGTTTGCCCCTGCTCCGTCATCCACCCCTAACGGTGTTAAACTTTGTACAAAAGGACATGAATGCCCATGCGATTTTGCCCCTGTTTGTTATGCCTAATTGTGATTTTACCCTGATTTGGAATTACAGGACTATTCTCTAAGTAGATACCATTGAAGGGTCAGACAGATGAAAAACTTACAGGACTATTCTCTAAGTAGATACAGAACAGAAACTCAGATACGATGAAATCAAAGGATATTTAGAAATTTGAATAGCTACAGTTCCTGTCCTTCCACATTGATAGATTTATTCACAAAAAAAAACTTGTCTATTAGATGGAATGGAACCCAGAATCATTCTAAATATTATTAAGTAATGAACACTCCATTCCAAGTTAAAGAAATTTGACTTAGGACAAAGCCAAAATGAACTACGATGTCAAACGGAGGGAGTACAAGACAGGCCATTGTAGTTCTGAATCTGAAGTTCCTATACTGTCAGATTCTTTATTAATGCATATCAAGACCCAGATTTCTGAAAAGCTTTGAGTTGAAACGTTAAAGATTAACAGAAATCACACATAAGTTGTATGGTGTTTATTTTGTAAAACCATGAAGGAAAAGATGCCATTGTATGGAAGACAGAAGCCATAGCATCTGGATGCCTAGATGCTCTTTCAGACACACCAGCAACCAGGGCCTTTGTGTTCCTACCAACTCTTGTGTCAGTAATAAGCATTTTGACTGGGTTCCTGGACTCAAGGTTTGTCAGTTCCCCCTTCTTGAATTTGATCATTTTCCCTAGTTTCAAACATAAGATTTAGTGAACCAAAACAAACTTAGGAGAAATGATAAGAAGGCAATTAACATTCATATGATCTTATGATTATTAATAAATTACTTAAGTTCACCCATTTGCAAAGGTTTCCATGCCTTAGACCTAAAACTAACAAGAGTACAAGACTTCTTTGGTTAAATTACTCATTTCAATACATAGATACATCATCTATAAGTAGGTGCAAGTCAAGAACATATATAACTATCATACCATAAGTAAACTAGGGGAGTTGTTTGAAAAAATAAATAAGTGAACTAGAAGCAATCCTGACTGCGACAAGAGTGGCGGTGCCATTAAGCAATCAACCATTAAGTTATTGCGAACAACCTCAATACGAATTCCACTAGAGGTCAACCCTGAATGCAAAGGCATTTCAATACTACCAGTTTTAAATAAAGGTTTCAGAACTCATCAATTTCATAGCATACCGAAAGTGCTGACGGAATTGTCGATGCCAGAAGGCTTGCCATGAATGATCTTTTCCCCTTGGAACGCCCATTGGTTGACCAGCTCAAGATCACCCTTCTCCAACACCTCCCACCCCTCAGCACCCCTGTGTGCTCCAACACTGACTGCGCCAGCAGCCGTCAATAGAGCCCCTGACATGGACACACAGAATGCCGACGACGAGCCGAGCCCTGCACCCATGGGCAGGTCCGAGGTCACCACTGCCTTGCCAGGCCTGCATCTGCACAAGAACACAGCGAACAACCACATGTGTGAAAAAACGTGATGTGAGCACAGACTGCAAACGGGAAGGGAGAAGCAACCAACCCCAAATGGAGGTGTAGAGGAAAAGGAAAGCGGACAGACCGGCAGAGAGCCAGATCTTGGCCTCAGGGATCTCCTGGTCCTCCAAGAGCCTGGCAATGGTGGCCAGTTGGTCAGGGGAGCACGGCGCCGGAACCTCGGGGTTGGCGCTGATCTCCTCGCCTAGCGCCCCGCGGAGGCGTGAGCACGGCCACGAGAAGGTGAGGCCCGAGTCCCTGAGGTACAGCTCCACCGCGCCGGAGTCAGCGCCACCACCCTCTCCTGCGTGGCACCGGGAGAGAGGAGCTGTGAGAAGGGTACCAGCGGCGGCGACGCGACAAAACGAAGAACCGAAGAAGCCAGGGTGGGCGGGAGCACCTGTGGGGCGGAGGAGGAGGGAGGACCTGGTGTAGAGATCGATGGCGGCGGCGACGGCGGCGGAGCCGTGGACGACGGCGTGCTCGCCCGCGAGGATGATCTTGCCGGGCGCGCGGGCGCACACTAGCGCTGGTCCCCGATACCCCGCCGTGCCGGCGACTGCATCCATGGCACCGAAGGCGACGAGATCCGCGGCCAAAGAAAACGGAACTGGAGGACGGACTGGGAGGGTGTGTGAGCCGCGCGATCCCTGTCCTCGCGGCGTCCTTGGCTCTGGAGCTCGAGGTGGCCGGTACCGTCAGTAGTGCATCTACTGGCGTCGTCGCTGTCGGTCCTCCGAAGGTCAAACGGGCGGAGCTGCCAAGAAATAGGAACAGCGAACAACCACTTGTCGTCGGAACGGGTCGAGCGAAGGGGTGAGAAAGGAGAAAGGGACGGAGGGTATCGTTGTCTTTTGATATAGGTGTCTTTTCTTTTTTCTTTTTTTTTATCATTTAATCCGAGCATTTTAGACGGTGTTATAAAACAGGGGTAGACGGAAGCTTCGTTTGAAAAAAGCGAGGGTAAAATCACAAAGTTAAAAAAAGAGGGGCAAAATCACAATTGAAGTACTGGACAAGGGCAAGAACGCAATTCTCCCTAAAAATTATGAGATCAATCAGGCACTAGAAAGCACATGGACCCGAAAATTCAAAGTATAGTTAACAAAAGAATATAATCAATTAAAGGGTCTTTTCTCTTATTAAATAAATGTTTGGGTGCTTTCTTATCGAGAAAGTGACTTAGTTCAGTTGGCTAGCTAGTGCGCTGCGGTTTGGACCTTGGCTATGAGGTCGTGGGTTCAATGCCTAGCTGCCCCATTTTTTTTGTCCAACGCGACTATATTATTTTATTAAGAAAGATTTTATCTCGGTTATAGCCCAGAGCCGGGACTAAAGGTTATCCTTTATCCTTTAGTCCCGGGCTGGAGCCTCAAGCCAAGAGTAAAGATTTATTTCCGGTTGGAGGGTTCAGTCGGGACTAAAGGATAACCTTTAGTCCCGGCTTTGGGCTATAATCGGGACTAATTGTTGCCTGCAGTCGCTACACACTTAGGGCAGGAACTTTGTTTCCTTGTTTGAGGATACAACCGGGACTAATAGTCCCTTTAGTCCCGAACACAAAAATACCGGGACTAAAGGCAAAAATAGAGGCGAGATGAAAGGTCTGTTTTCTAGTAGTGAAGTATGCAAGCATATATAGAGTATATGGCTATACTTATTTTATATGCTACTATAATAGTATGAAAATAATATGTTAAAAAATATGGGTCCTTTTGAAATATTTTCATGTAGTATGATTTGAAGTATCATAAAATGAGTATATAAACATACTCAAATTGATAAATGAGCATGCACACATCCGCAATGTGGGTATTTAAACATTTTAGTTAAAATTTAAAAATATATATCTTAAGTATGTGTGTGTGTGATTTGCATGTTGGCACAATATGTATGTTTACTTTACTCATTTTTTATTGTTTTAATATTTATAAAATGAGCAATGGAGAAACATATTTGTGCTTTATGGTTATTTAATTTTTTGATAAGCTATTAAAATAACATTAAGATGTAGATAATTTAGATACAAATATAAATATGTTACTTTATATTATCTTTCATAATAGCATATTATAACATCATTTTCTAGAACATAGAGTGCTTCAATTAAATTACAAATATTTATATATTATAATGTTTCAGTCCAAATGTGTACACTTATCTTGAATAACAATTTGCAAAATTTATTATCTTGGAGTATTAGTATAACTTAACTATTATGTCATTTATTAAGGGAATAATTTTTCATGCAGGATAAGTTGTTAAAATAAATAGTTATTCTAATGTCTACATGTTTAGTTGACCGATATGGTGGAACATAACATTATGCTTATTTTTAACTTAACAGTTATAGAAGTATATAATTTAGAAATATATATAGCTACTTTATACATAACTGTTTGTGATTGCTTATATTAGTAGTTATATGTTGCATGGGGTCTTTTTTAGTTTTATTATATGTTTGCTTCATTAACTGAGGAATTATTATGTATGCATAATAGTAGATTGTATGTTTGCACCGGCGTTGCTTGCCAGAATGGCTCAAACTAACTGAATGGTATATTGTTGTAGATAAATATACATGTGACAAATCTTAATGCAAATCAGATCTAAATAATGTATTAAAAAGGTTGTAAAATAGATTCATAAACCTGAATGTATTAAAAAGGCAGTGAAATGGATTCATAATTATATTTGTCATGAAATAGAATTGAATTTCTTTATGTGAATTGGTTGATGAAAAAGAATATGCTGTAAAATATCAATTTCTTATTCTCCCTGGAGGTTTGCTGAAAGGCCAATATTATTGAATTATTGATATTGAATGAAGACCTATTGCTAAATTTTTTCACGGTTGTTGATGTTATTGCGAGGACATGAGATATTGCCCTCTCATTGGTTCGCTCAATTTTGGTCCCAAAATTGAACCTTAACTTTTTGGCCAGTGCAAATTTGGAAGTGAAAAATAATGTAATTTAAGATGTGTAGAAACATTAGGAAATATTTTGAGCTCAAAAGGGTGCTGCAGTAGCATGCATGTAAACACGTAGAAGTTTGGTGTCTTTTGTGAAGGAAAAAATAGCTTACTCGATCAGGAGCACAATGTCACGATTTTTATCACTCTTTGCCCTCATCCGGTCGGGTCGTTAGTTGGTCGGGATTTCAAGGTTCTACTGCTTTCGTCTGGGTATGTATTTATGCTTCCCTTTGCCCTCATAGTCTAGTTTTTGGGTGTGACTAACCTGCGCTTGTCCCCTTTTTTGCAGCGGCCAGGAGCCGACAGGACTGGGGATCTCCCCACCTCCTGTGTGAGAAGAGTGGAGACCCAGCTTGCGGCAGGTTGTGACGAGCGAAGGGGGAAGCAGGCTGGTGGCGGCGCGACCTTCCTTAATGGGGGTTGCGTCTTCCCGACCGGTGGTGACCATGGCGGCGGCCGTGATGGCGGCAATCCCCGTGGTGATGGCGGAGGCCGGGTCGGAGGTGACTCTTGCGGTCCCTCCCCTGCCAGTCCGGAGAAGGAGAGTAGGGAAACTGGGCTCCTGTCTCGCCCAGCGGAGGAGCGCACGGTTCGCCCACCGGGTCAGAGCTAGAGGGGTCCGGAGGAGCCGTGGCCAGGCGGGACGTAGAGTAGCCGCCGGCAAGCATGGAGTCCTAGCGGTGGACATCCCCTTCTACGGCGAGGAAGACACCGGGGTGGAGCCGGTAGCCATCCCGCCATCCCGGGAGTTGGTGATGATCCAGTCGTCGCTTGATACTGTGATGGCTAGATCTTCTAGCGGGTCGGGGGTGACCCACGAGCTGGGGTGGCCTTGCCCCGGCGAGCCAGGAAAGGCCCAGTTCATCCTTCGTGATGAGGAGGAGGTAAAGCTTTGGCACCTTCTCGAGGAGAGACTAGTGTCGATGGAGTCCGATCTCACCCTTACCAAGGCGAGGCTCAAGGAGGCCATGGAGAGGGTTGAGCTCATCCATCAGACCATGATTGTGGACCTGCCACATGTTGCAGAGGTAAGTTTTGTGTGTTTTGGGTGTTGTTTTTTATTCTTTGGCATTTAAACGGTTGTCTCGGCACGCCTGCTTCTTGTCTCGCAGGACCTAGAGATGATGTTGATCCGCAAGTCCCAGTTTCTCCAGGAGGAGCACGGTCGGATGGAGCAAGAAGCGATGGTGTTGTGGTGGGTTAACGAGTTCAGACACCAACTGGAGTCCGCCTGCCGTGAGTTCCAAGACTGGGCGGCCGAGGCGATAGGAGCACAGGTGACATAGATGCTTCTGGTTGAGTGGGCGACTACTGCCGAGCATAAACTCGACGCGGTGAAGGCCCACTTGGCGGAGACTGAGGCGGTGCTTGGGAAGTCCCTAGAGGCTCTAGAAGCAGAGTGGAAGGCCCAGTCTGACGCTGAGCGAGAGGTCATCAGTGCCCCGAAGGCATATGCTCAAGGCAGAGGAGTCAAACACTCGGGTGCATCGAGAGGGTGACCCAGCCAAGAGGAAGGGCTCTCCATTCTCGAAAGCGCCCACCTCGATACGTACCTATTCTACCCTCGGTTGATGCCTTGAATTTTTCTTTTCCTTGCTCCTGAATTTGTCACCCATTTTTAGAACTAGGTGGAAAGATTGGCTCTCTAGAGCAAGAGCTAGGAGACGGTCAAAGTGGCGGTCAGGTCAGGGCGCGGAGGTGCTAGCCCAATCCCTTGAGGATCGATGCGCTCTCGAGGGAGAGCTTGACCTAGATTCATAGCATTGCGTAGGTGGTGGTCTCCTGAGGTGTTCGGGTCGAGAACTGAGCACCAATACACCCGCCGTCTAGCTGGTGAGGGTCCCAAATGAAGTTCGAACGCTCATCTCCGACGACATGTTCTATGGGACATTGGGGGTGCTGACCTCAGTGGCGATCCACTACCCCGATCTTGACTTCATGGCCATCTACAGAGGATATGCTGACAGGTGGAGTGCAGACGAGATCCATGCGCTGGGGGAAAGTCTGGTGTCGCACGCACAAATGGTCGCTGAGCAGGTCACCGCGCAGTGGGTGATGGAGGCTCGATGTTCGACCATGGTCGTAGATGTGCGTCGGGAAGACATCGTCTAGCCTATGGAGGCTGGGTCAAAGGCGAGCATTGTCCTGCTCCCTATCGAGCTGAACGTCATCCCGACCATAGCCGAGTCGAGCGCCATCGTCCCGACCACAACTGAGTTGCCTTCGTCCTCGCCAATCACACCGTCAACCGACACCACCGGGAGGACACAATAGAGTTTAGAGTAGAAATAGTCAGTTTATGTAAAAGATGAATTCATGGGGGAGCCTCCGTGTGAATAGTTTTACATTCATGAATATTTTAAGTTCATTTTTGTGATGAAATCACTTGTGAGAGGAAGCTTGTCACGTCCACCCTTGTTTTTATCCTTGCGTAATTTTATCTTTTGTCCTTTCTTTTTTGCACATGCTTTTGACCCATAGGCTGCAACCTTAAGAACCCGAGCATGGCTCGTCAGGCTCAGCTACTCATAACCATAGGTCGTGGCGAGGTATGATCGGTCGGGAGGTTAAAGCGCAAGTTACGTAGGGTAATCAAAGGAACAGAATGTCCTTTCGTTTGAGTGACGCCCTTTTGTTTGAGCGAAAAGTGTTACTATATGATAGTAAAAAGAAGAAGAGTGGTATCGCACCCCCGTGGAGCCCCCTGAATGACCTAGGCCGAGAGTGCTCGGGCTAGAGCGCTGTAGGAGCAAGCATTAAATGGAAACAAATGATAAGACTAAGTTTTAGGGAAAGAAACGATGTAACTGTTCGATGTTCCATGTGTTGGTGAGAACATTGCCGTTGTTGTCCTTCAGCCAATAGGCACCTGATCGGATCACCTTGGCCACCGCATATGGTCCTTCCCATGGTGGAGAGAGCTTATGTTTGTCCTTGGTTGACTGAGTCCTCCTGAGTACGAGATCACCGACATCGAGGATCCTCTACCTGATTTTTCTTTCATGGTACCTATGGAGAGTTTGCTTGTAATGAGTGGAGCAAATGACGGTTGTCTCATGAGCCTCCTCGAGCAGGTCGACCGTGTCATGATGAGCCTTCGCGGCTCAGTCTCAGTCGAAGGCCTTTAATCTTGGGGCATCATGATCGAGGTCGGATGGCAACACTGCTTCGGCTCTATATGCTAGGAAGAAAGGGGGGAACCCCATGGATCAGTTTGGGTCATTCTTAGGCTCTAGAGGGTCGCTGGGACCTTTGCAACCCAATGCCTGACATACTTTTTGAGTCCATTGAAGATGCGGGGCTTGAGTCCTTGGAGGACCATGCCATTGGCCTGTTCGACCTGACCGTTAGTACGCGGGTGTTCGACCGAGGCCCAATCGATCATGATGTCATATCCATCACAAAAGTCTAGGAACTTCTTCTTGATGAAGTTTGTTCCTTGGTCGGTGATGATATAGTTAGGAACACCAAACCAATAGATGATGTTGAGGAAGAACTTGACCGCCTCTTCTGAGCGAATATTGGTGATGGGCTTCGCCTCTATCCACTTGGTGAACTTGTCCACTGCCACAAGTAGGTGAGTGAAGCCACCCAAGGCCTTTTTGAGGGGTCCAACCATGTCGAGGCCCCAGACTGTGAATGGCCAGGTGATGGGGATGGTCTAAAGCTCTTACACCAGCAGGTGAGTTTGCCGAGCGTAGAACTAGCATCCTTCACACCTGCAAACCACCTCCTCTACATCTCATAGCATAGTGGGCCAGTAAAAACCTTGGCAAAAGGCTTTCCCGACCAGCGACCTTGGGGCCACGTGATGTCCACAGATTCTGGCATGGATTTCGAGGAGAAGCTATTTCCCCTGGTCGATCAGGATGCACTTCATGAGCACTCCCAATGGACTTTGCTTGTAAAGTTCATTACTAATGGCGATGAATATCTTGGCGCAGTTGAGCGATTCAGTTGCACTTTCAGTCTTTTCTGGTGGGAGAATTCCTCGAGGAGGTAGGCGAGCAGTGGTCCTCTCTAGTCAGTCCAGGATCTAGTGCCATCACAATGATGTCATGGGGTGATGTTGCCATGGAGGCGCTAAGGTTGGAGCCCCCGAGCGCTCGGGCGGGGTCAGGGCACATTGGGTGGTCAGAGCCCCCGAGTGCTAGATTGGTGTTGGAGCGCGTCTAGGTCGGAATCCTCTTGGATGCAGGCAGACAGCTTGTGGAGGTCATTTACAAAGACCCCATCAGCGGGGCGGTTCCCTGTCTGGCCACCAATTTTGTGAGGAAGTCGGCGGCGGCATTGTCCTTTTGAGGGACATGATGCCGTTTGATCCCTTGGAACTTGTCCTAGAGCTTGCAGCACCTCCTGGCGGTATGTCTCCATGAGAGGGCTCTTGTACTGAGGACTCCTTCATGACTTGGTGGACGACCAACTCTAAGTCATCTGCAGGACATACAGCCACGTGTGGCGCCAAGCTCAATGGCGATGCATAGTTTGTTGATGAGGTCCTCAGTACTCTGCAGCATTGTTCGAGGCCTGAAAAATGGAGATGGGATCACATAGCGGAGCCTACTCTCATCCGAGGAGATCAGAACCACTCCTAGCCCTCAAGCCGAGGCGCTATGACCTGACTCATCAAAGTACATCGTCCTAGTACTCAGTGGGTAACGTCTAAGGGTCGAGAGCTAGACTTTCGTCCATTCGACGATGAAGTCGGTAAGAGCCTAAGACTTAATAGCGGTGCTGGGGGACAGTACCTAATGTCGTGGCCCATGAGCTCGAGAGCCCACTTAGGAGATTTGGTTGGTGGCATCACGGTTATGGACGACCTCCCCGAGTGGGTATGAGGATGACGACCATGACCTCATGGTTGGTGAAGTAGTGCAGGAGCTTCTGGGTCACCATCAGCATGGCGTACAAAAGCTTTTGAACCTGGGGGTAGCGAATTTTGGCATCGATGAGTACCTCACCGACGAAGTACACTAGTTGTTGGACCTTCAGGGAGTGTCTCGGTTCCTCCCTCTAGATGATGAGGGCGATGCTCACAATATGGTTGCTTGCCACAATGTAGAGGAGGAGGGATTCTCCCCATTTAGGAGCAACAAGGATTGGAGCCGACATCAGTGATGTTTTGAGGCTTTCCAAAGCCTATTGTGCCTCCTTTGTCCAGATGAATGTGTCTATCTTCTTGAGAAGTTTGTAGAGAGGCATCCCACTTTCGCCTAGTTGGGAGATGAACCGGCTCAGGGCGGCCAAACAACCGGTGAGCCTCTATATGCCCTAGACATTGCGTATAGGGCCCATGTTGGAGATGGCTGTGATTTTTTTGAGGTTGGCTTCAATGCCGTGCTTCGACATGATGTATCCGAGCAGCTTCCCCTTTCGGAACCCCAAAAACACATTTTTTAGAATTCAATTTGACATGTTGAACCTTCAGAGGTTCCGCGAATGTTGCGGCCAAGTTTGTGATCAGGTCGCTAGGCTTGAAGCCGGTTTCACCGCTATATCATCTACATAGACAGTGATTGTTGGTTTTGAGCCTCTCAACTTGGTCAGGTTGGTCAAGGTGGATCGATTTGGTTGGCAAAGCATCACTGCATGCACTAGTTGATAGGTAGGCGCCAGCATTTCTTCAGACCAAAAGGCATGGTTACGTAATAGTACTAACCATACGGGGTGATGAATGAAGTCGGACACCTGGTCGGACTCTTTCATTATGATCTAGTGGTAGCCTGAGTAGGCATCCAGGAAGGAGAGGATTTCGCACCCTGAGGTGGAGTCGACTATCTAATCTATGTGTGGTAAAGGGAAGTGATCCTTTGGGCATGTCTTGTTTAGGCCAGTATAGTCAACACACATTCTCCAATTCCCATTCTTCTTTTCCACAAGAATAGGATTAGCTAGCCATTCGGAGTGGTATACCTCTTTGACGAATTCGGATGCTAGAAGTTTGGCAATCTCCTCGCCTATGGCCCTTACACCTCTCGTCAGTCAAAGCGACACAAGGCATTGCATGGTGGGCTTTGAAGCCTAGAACAACGCGTAGTGCATGCTCAGGCGACCTCCCTCAGGTATGCCCAGCATGTCAGAAGGCTCCCATGTGAAGACATCACGATTTACACGTAGGAAGTCGGCGAGCTCGCTTTCCTATTTGGCCTGAGAGCTTAGTCCTCGACCCGAATCCATCTTGGTTGGGTCGGTGGGGTCGATCTCCACCACCTTGGTTTCCTTAGTCGGAAGGAAGGCGCTTGAGGAGGTCAAGCCCATTGTAGTAGGGGACTACTGGAGTTGCTTGAATTCCCAAGCTCCAGGAGCTCGACGGAGTTGATGACTGGCAGTGGTGAGCTCGTAATGCTTGTGGTCGCATGTTTAGGCATGCGAGACGGTGCTACCTATGGTGATGATGTCATTTCGGCCTCGGACATCTTCAGCTTGAGGTAGGTGTAGTTGGGGATCACCATGAACTTGGCATAGTATGGCCTGCCCCAAGATGGCGTGGTAGGACCTCGGAAAGTCCACTACCTCGAAGGTTAGAACCTCCAAGTGGAAGTTGGCGCAGTCACCAAACATGATGGGTAGGTCAATCTACCCGACTAGATATGCTTGCATCCCTAGGATCACTGCCATGGAAGGGAGAGCTCACTGGGTGTAGCTCCTGACCAGGGGATGCGCATGGTGTTGAGGGTGTCGACTGTAGAGAATGTTGAGGTCACTGCCTCCATCCATCAGCACCTTGGTGAGGCGCTTCTTACGAATGATGGGGTTGATGATGAGCAGGTAGTGACTTAGTCAGGTGACGTGGGAAGGACTGGTCTCTCTGATCAAAAGTGATCAGGGAGTCTAACCAGCTAAGGAAAAAGGGGATGGCCGACTCGACAGCGCATGCCTCTCTATAGCGTACCTTATGCTGGCGCTTGGAGTGGATAGCATCGGATCCCCCAAAGATCATGAGGCATTCCTTATGGTCAGGGAAGCCATCTTTATCCTTGCCCGACGTGCCTCCTTTCTTGGCCTCCTCCTCCTTGCCTTTCCCTTCCTTTGGCTTGGCGGCTTACCATAGGAAGCGCTTGAGGAGCTTGCAGTCCTTGTAGAGGTGTTTGACGGGATAGGCATGGTTGGTGCATGGACTCTCCATGAGCTTGTCAAAGTGGTCGGGCTAGCCCTACTGGGGCTGCTTGCCCGCTTAGTCAGCCGCAGCGACCAAAGTTGGGTTGGCTGGTCGGTGCCAATCCTTCTTGTTCTTCTTGCCCTTTTGTGTGGAGGGGCACTCGCCTTGGTCCTCGCCCTTGGCCTTGCCCCTGTCCAAACCACCGCTGAAGACTACCCTGACTGCCTGCTCACTGGAGATGTGGTTCATGGTGATGTCGAGCATGTCGCGGGTGGTACGGGGCTTCATACAGCCGAGCTTGTAGATCAAGGACTTGCATGTTGTCCCAAAGAGGAACGCACTAATGACGTCCGCATCGACAACATCAGGAAGGGAGTTGCACTGCTTTAAAAACCTACAGATGTAATCCTGTAGGGACTCGTTGGGCTCCTACTGGCATCTCTTGAGGTCCTAGGAATTCCCAAGATGAACATACGTCCCCTAGAAATTTCCGATGAAGACCCTCTTGAGATCCGCCCAATCACGGATGCTGTCGGGCAGAAGGAATTTAAGCCATGCTCGAACATGCTCCCCCACATAGATGGTGAGGTACTGGATAATGAACTAGTCATCATCCACTACTCTGGCTTGGTAAGCGAGCCAGAAGTCTTCGAGCCATATATCGAGGTTTGTCTCCCTGGTGTACCTGGCGATGTTGGTGGACAGTCGGAAGCACTGCGGGAACGGTGCTTTCTGGATGCGATGACCAAAGGCCCATGGCCTCGGGCCATCTAGGCTGGGGCTCTGGTCATTGGGTTGGCCACCATGCCTGGGGTGAGTGTCCTCGCACTCCTCGATGGTCAGGTCGAGGCCCATGCCGCTTGCTCTCGCCACCATTCAATGGGCGTTATCATCATGCCGAGTGTGGCATCTATTGTTGATGATGCTGCGAACATCATGGTTTGGCCTGAGCCATTTGTGCACATGTGGTCAGTGTGGAGCAGGTGCTGTGTCGAGCTATGGTGCAGCTATGGCTTCCTGCTCCATGCCCGACAACTACTGTGGTGAGTGAACGGAGCTATTCGACTGGTACGACCCTAGTCCCCCTGTTGGGAAAGAGGCCATGAGCTGGTGTCGCAACACGAAGCTCTCCACCTGCTGAACAGCAGTAGTCTCCACTAGCGCCCAAAGGTTCTGGTGGATTGCCTGTTCCTAGCGATCGGTAGGTTCGGGGAGGCCGCGTAGAAGCATCACCGCAACAGCGATGTTCTGGCCAGCCCAAGCAAACTGAGGGGGGTCATCCCATCCATACAGTATGTTACGCTGGACCTAACAGGCATGACCCCAAGCACCGCTCATTGGGTTACACGCATGTGGCACAGCATGATGCGCTGGGCGCTCCGGCGCAGGCTGTGGCTAGCTCTGCGCCTTTGTCGTAACTCCTCGCTGGATGCTTCGGCACAGGATGGGGTCTAGAGGGGCGTGAGTCTGCAGAGAATCCACTACCTCCGATGGCTGTCCCACGACATCCGCCATAGCGCACTCCCGGTATAGAGGGTGGCCAGGTGCCATGACATCACCGATGATGGAGCCATCCCTTTTGACCTCATCATTGATGAGGTCATGGAAGGAGGCGGGAGCATAGCCCGTCATCCCCACAAACTGAGACGTGAGAGGGGGTAGCGTCAGCATTCTTTAGAGTCCCCGTGCGCACGCGTCCATGGGGACGTGAAGCCATAGGGGAACTAGTCATGCGGCAGTCGAGGTGGTGACAACAGGGTCCCTCTAGAGAGTTGGCAGGAGGTGTTAAATAGTGAGTAAAGAACAAAATGTACATCACTCACCGTGGGGTTTGAGCCTAGCATGGGCTCGAGGCAAAGCGCAGGTGTCTCGATATTGAGGTCGTTGAGTGGCCCGGGGCTAGTGGAGGGTGCTCCTCCTCTAGTGGGCGCCAGGACAGGTGCCTCCTCGTAGAGGTGAAGTACGTCGAGTTGGTCAGCGACAAAGTCCAGACTCCCAAAGAGGAAGGTCTAAAGTGGCATGAAGATAGGAGGAGCCCACATCGCAGTAAGTGGGAGCGCGGGAAACTCCAGCGAGCCAAAGTGAATCGTATCGCTCGAGCTCGCCATGCCAAAGATGGTGGAAAGATGGGCCATCTGATGACCAAAAGCATGAACGCATGGTGTCCACCCCACAGACGGTGCCAACTGTCGGTGCGAAATGTGACCAACAAGTAAATAATTGTAGTTTTGTCGTGCGTTGTGATCGAATGTGGCCTAGCACTCAATGACATAGGATTTATACTGGTTCAAGCAACAAGACCTACATCTAGTTGAGGTTGGTCGATGACTTTATTCCTAAGCCTAGGTGCTCAAAGTTTGTTGTGGGGTTACAAACTGAGTGAAGAATGAGAAGGGGGTGTTAGAGGCCCGATTGAACTCTAAACCGAGTGTAAGAGAGTGGACGGATGCTCAAACGTGCGCTAAGTATTAGAGCGTATGCTTTGTGTGTCTGAGCTTATCAGCTGTTGAGAGCGTGTAGACTGTGTAGCTGTCGGGCTCTAGAGCTAGTTGCAGCTATTGAGTCCTCTAGTCGTTCAGTCTTTAGGGCTTCGGGGGGTTCGAAGCTTCTTTCTTTTAGGAGAGAGCTCATTCCCTTTTATAGTTGAATGGGATGGCCTTACAAGTCAGAGAAAAATAGAGAGAAGTGTATACATGCGCTGCCTAGTCTTGTTGCCCACACCATTGGGTACGGGATGGCCATCAGCGCCCATAATATTGTTTATGTTCAGACGCATCTGGCAAGCTCTATCATGTTCATTTGGTATGGTAAACGATGGTGCCTACAATACTGTTTTATGCTCTGGTGTGTCTGGCAGGCTCTACCGTGCTCGCCTAACATGCCCCGATGGCAACATCCTGCAGGTGCGTAGGGCATGGCAAGGTACGGTCCTCGGTATTGCAGTTGACTTGAGCGTCTTACCTTATCTGCTCCGCCTGCTCCCTAGGCCTACACCGAGCAGGTGTCCCCGGTCAGTCATTTCCAGTCAGCCCCGACCGTGTTAGTCGAGAAAGAGCAACGAGCAGAGATCCGGCGTATCCTCGGTCAGAGAAAGGGGTCAGAGTTAGACTGTGGTCCCACCACGGCTAGCCCTTCTAATCGCACCTCCGATCATATCTCCTGGCTAGAGGTGTCGGTCGGGGATCGGATCGTGGTCTTGGGCTGTCATTGTGCATCTGGGCCGGCCCAGGCACGTGCTATCATTGTGCCGCCTGCTAGGCTGAATTTTGTAGGGAAGTGGGTCCATTGGGGACCCCGGGTTTATGAACCCGACAGGTCCTGATATTTTATATTAATAACCAAGTCATCGTGATAGATAGCCCAATCTAATATTTTATATTAACCAACTATGAATGGAACATTTTTAATGCGGATTACGATTTTTTTGTACTGGCCAAAGTTTTTCTATCCTTTGAAAAATATATTTTGTTTAGTATAATGGCAGAGGTGGCTAATTTTCTACAAAATAAAATAGATCCAATGGTTATGGATGGATAAGTCTTTTGATTTGATGGTCAGATGTTTCTGATTAATGTGAGATTTTCTAGTATTTATCTTTTTTCTAGCGCATCTAGGTGAGGATTAACTGTGAAGGATCCATTGGGGCCTCCAATTAGTAATAGTTAGTATAATGGCCGAGGTGGATAATTTTGAACAAAATAAAATAGATTCCAATGGTTATGGATGGATAAGTCTGTTGATTTGATGGTCAGATGTTTCTGATTAATGTGAGATTTTCTAGCATTTATCTTTTTTTCTAGTGCGTCTGGTGAGGATTAACGTGGAGAATCTGATGGGGCCTGCCAATTAGTAATAGTAAGATTCTACCTTTTCTAAATACATATCTTTTACTACATACCTTTTTTCTTAGATAAGAATTGAATCCGGCTTCATCCTTAGAACAAAGGAATCAGACCACTTATTATAGAAAGATTAAACTAACACTAAAACATGTTTTTTTGAAATGAATCAGGTAGGAGAGCCGCTGATTATATTAAAAATAGATAAAGCCCAGGACTGGACAAAATAGAAAACAATAAAACTTTGGTAGGTTGGATTGGGCCATCAACACTGCACCAAACTTAGACTAAGAAGAAGAAAAATAACTCTAGCCGATTGGAATGGGATATCGACATGAGCCACACAGGTCGAAGTTGAACATAGCACACATGCTTGACCGCCTTCACAACACCACAAGCCAGTCACCACACTGCACTACCAATATCCAGATGACAGAGTCGTC
This sequence comes from Miscanthus floridulus, assembly GCF_019320115.1. Classification (NCBI taxonomy): domain Eukaryota; kingdom Viridiplantae; phylum Streptophyta; class Magnoliopsida; order Poales; family Poaceae; genus Miscanthus; species Miscanthus floridulus. The sequence goes on along the minus strand of NC_089588.1, from coordinate 114,180,765 downwards.
AGGGCAAAAACACTATCGACACCACTTGCGTCATCGATGCCGATATTGTCCCACACTGAGGTAGCCCGCTGCCAAGCAGGGCTAACCGTCATAGTCCACTACAAGCCATAGCTACCTCTAGCGTTCGCCAAGCCAACCCCATAAACCAATATCCAAGCGTGCACACCATAGCTTCTAGGACCTAGTGGTATCAATGAATGCAAAAGTGCCACACATGTCCTCTAGCTGCTAGTCCGAACATCTTCTTATGCTGGAAACAACTGCCACTAAGCGGGACTGCCCGCCACCACACCACGTAGGTCACCTCAGCAAAGCAAATCTGCTAGATACCAGCTCCCACATCGGCCTCATCGCCAATTTTGTGGGCACCTCCCACGTTGGCCTCCTCGCCACCTTTGTGGTCACAACCACTACAAAGCAGATGTGAGGCCCTCCGATCACCACGCCAACATCCTCCTCCTGACCATCTTCCTCCACTGTGGACACCGTAAACTTGAATCTCAACTAGCTAGGCCTCCACCACCCTCTCCATGATGCTGGCCACCACCATAGATTGAACAAGCACGAGCTTTCAAAATGACGCCTACTAGGAGGGACACGACGCCATCAGCACCGCTGTCGCCTAACCAAAAGTTCAAGGTTTTCACCCAAGAAACATATGCCGTGCAAAGGGGAGAGGACCATTCGATGGATGCTTCGAAGGAAGAAAATGACGCCTAGAGAGGCATCACCGACATTGGCCCAAGAGGGACAAAGCTTTCGCCATCGAGCCCCATGGCAATGGCCATGGTCCTTCCACTATGCCAGTCGTCGCCCCATCACTGCCGCCCCACGAGTAACTGCATGCTCATGTGACTAGCTGACTTCCAGAATAGCCACAGCACGTCCTCGCCTACACAAATCCAGCCTTCCACGCCGGACCAACCCTTCCTCCCCTGTTATAGCCTGTCATGCTAACGCTGAGCTTCACAAGCTACCTCCCATGCCCTGCCTAGATTAGCGTAGCCCTAGCACTCGAGCCGCCGTGTGAGCCGCTGACCTGCATGCCTACGGGGGCAAAGAGCTCACCGAGTCGAGCCCCCATCCATCGTCGCCCACCTCTATGCCATTGCGCCCTGCTAGGACCACCGCACTATCAGGGTCCCTACTTTAGGGTCCTCTGTGCATCATGTATTAGTCCCTGGATCAGTAGCTGATACGCATAATTCGAACAAGATTGATATAAAAACCATGCTTTTATTGCTAATAGGGAAAACACATTACATAGTTTCGGGTTTACATAGCTTGGGCCATTGGCCTTATATCAGTATATCATAGTTCTAAGATAGGCGGTCCTATGTCATCGTGGCTCTATTCTTACTAGCAACTTGGAGTGCGGACGTAACCCTAGACTTTAATCCTTAAGCGTATTCCAATGTCCCAATCGTAGTAGTCCTAGTGTAGCTCCTATGTGTAGTCGCACGACTCCGTCTTCAGGGTGTACTCCTAGTGGTTCCATCCTTGCATAGCTTTGGTGGCTCCATCCTCATATGTGCTCCTAGAGCTTTTCTCCTAAAAACATAGAATGGAGGGGATTGAGTACATAAAGTACTCAACAAGTCCCAAGCTTTGTGTGGAGGTGAGGTGGAAGTGGAAAGCTATATGTGGAGGTGGTTAAGGTGGTTTAGGTAAAAATGGTAGGGTGAAGTAGTTATAATTGTAGGTTGGGCCCTGACTAGAGTATTACCATCCTCACCAGTTCCCAAGACTAAATACAATTTACCAAATCAGTAGAATATGTCTTACCAGATTATCGCAATTTTAGAAGTCTAATCATAGGTGATCTCATCCTAGCATCTGCCCATTCCAAGGATGTGGTTATTCGAATAGATTCAATACACTCTGTAGAGGTTGTACAAATTTCTCCACAACATAGACACAGTCTGACACCATCATCATGCCTTAGACAGGTCTAACGAGATCTCATTCCCGAAGGGACGCGACCTTAGATTTCCATATATTTCTACCACAGCTTCTTAGGGGTTGGAAACACACTAAGCAAAGGAAGGATACCAAATCATCCCATCTCAATGCTTTGGATGATACCAAATCATCCCATTAATAATAATAAGTATGGGCTCGAACATGGCCAAAATCAAGGGGCTTTACTTGGAGGATCACATAGCAACCATGCCAACCGGACCACGAAAGATCACATAGCATCCGTGTCTTCTCTTGATATTCCGCTGCCAACATCGGCCTCCTAGTAGAAATTATACTTCTATCTAACGGGGTGTGAGATCAAGTCCACCCATATAGACATGTGGTTGTACGAAATATCCCACTAGGTGAGATGGCCTACGAACCAGTCCTTATGTGACCGAGGCAAGTATCTCCCATAGGAACCCTCACTAGGTGATCCTACCAAGGTGATTTGTACCACACAAGTTACCCCACATTCGCCCCCTGTCGTTGTCTAGTCTAGTTTACCAGTTTAAGTTTCATGGTTATTATCCTGAAGTTCTTATTAAGACAATCATTTACCATATCATCATTAATCACATTATCATAGTCAAACTCATATATCGTTATAATTCCATTAATTCACAAGTGAGGATTCAAATAATATAAGTTGAGTTTGTTATTTAGTGGAGTGGGAAAGTGGAGGGTTTATGGTGGAGATTGGCAAGATGGTAGTGGTGGAAGGGAGGTAATTAAGGAATGGTAAATAATGTGGAGGGAAAGGGATAGGTGGGGTTAGGACTTGCCTCCATTCGTTGGCGATCATATCCTTGTTCGATTCCTAGTGTCTCTTGTTCCTATCGTTTGGACTTCTAGGATTCCATCAGGGTTCTCTCCACGTCTTCTATCCTACGTCGTCTAGCATCGACAAACAAAGGAAAACACCAAACAAGACATGCATAACAGGCAGAATCAATCAAAGATACAAAAATAGTCCTAGATGGGTTGGTCCTATTTGGTTGATGGGTTACTACTAAGGTTATCATTATTATGTCAATTTGAAGTAAGGTTGAATGGAAAGGGATCCATCCAACGAGGTGGTTCCTACGGGCTAGGTTAGTGTGGTGCGGCTATCTGATGGAAACCTAGACCATATTATTAGGTTCCACTATTATGTGAACCTGAAGAGAAAGCCCGACCAAGTCATCATAAAATGACTTGTCTGGCTCCTATAGGTCCACTGGGGGGTTTGGCGGGGTTATTTAGATGAGCTCATGTATACGTATTATTATACGTTAGAGGGGCTTGGGTAGTTAGGTACATGTATATACATTCATATACACATACAGAGGGTATAGGCTAAGCGTGGGTGTAGGGTTAGGATAGTATAGGTTATGGCTAAGGTTAGTGGCATATACGCATATGCATATGTATGTGCCCATGGTTATTTTAGGTGGGAGGCGGAATGTAAAGTTAGCTATACATAAGCGTATACCCTGGTGTATATGTGGGGTATATATGTATGTGGGTATCATATTATTTATGTGAGGCGGCGTAGGTATATTCATGTATATATATGCATACGCGAATATACGGTGGTGGGTACTACCATAGTTAGTGTTAAATTAAATTAAATAGAAAGAAAGGAAACAAACAAACTAGAATTTAAATGGGCACCAAAAATTAGGAAAAAGGATTTAAATATGTGGGTTTGATTTTAGAAGATTAATGGTGAAAGAATTACAAGGTTTGGATTTAGAATGAGGGAGATATAAATTGTCAAAGTTTTATCGGTGAAACCCGAATGGAAGGAAACTTAGAATTATTTCTAGAATTTTAGTTAAAGGAAAATGAGTGAAAAATGTTTAGGTAGGTTCTAGGGTGACTCTCGTTTATTTAGAAATTTTCTGACAATGTTTCTGGAATAGGAAAGGCTTACTTTTAATCTCCTATGTACGCTTCCCGGGTGCACCTAGCGTTTTCCTTCCGGCTGACGCGTGGGCCCTGCTGGTGGGCTCGGCCTGCTACTGCCCTACGGACCGGGCCTATGCGCTATGCTGCGGACTGCCCCGTTCTGCCTTTGGTCTATGAAGACCAAGTGTATCCGAACGGGGCTATGCTGTGGACTGCCCCGTTCTGCCCCGTTCCTATTGGAGTCCGGCTTGGACTTCGGACACCTTCGGTCGTCCTCATCCGTCTCCTTTGCGGCACAGAAAGCGAGAGGGAGTCCGGCGGCGCAGGGCAATGCGAGGGCGGCGACGGCCTTGCTTCTGGTCGCGTTCTGCTCCGGCGCGGGGCTCCGAGCAGCAGGGTGGCGGTGGGCGGCCCCCTGGTGCTAGCGGCGGCGTGCTCCGGCCTGGGTTATCCGGTGACCGCGGGGAGACGTGCAAGGAGAGGACGGCTCCGAGCGGCACGGGGTGCTGGCAGCGGCGGCGGCTCGCGGGGAAGGAAGAGAGGAGCAAGGCAGAGAGAGGGAGGTGCCGGCGGAGCAGTAGAGCTCGGCGGCGCAGGCAAGGCGGAGGGAGCAGAGTGGGGCGCGGGGCAGAGGCGAAGGAAGAAGCAGAGCAGAGCCATGGCGGGGATGCGGTCCGATTCCGGCGATGGGGAAGCGCAAGCGGGCGTAGCTGAGCTCTGGTGCGTGCTGGTCCGGCAGCAGGCGGAGGGCAGCGGCTCCAGCGAGGTGGACGGCGTTCGGCGACGCAGGGCGCTCAGGGCGGTGAGCGAGCTCCTGCTCGGCTTGTCGGCATCACCGGAGCAGCCAGCCAGCAGAGAAGGGAAGGGGAGAGGGAGCAGAAACGGGCGCGGAGCAGGGAGGCGCGCGGCGGCGGTGGCGGTGGCGGTCGACGGCAGCCATGGCCGGCTTTTATAGCTGAGTTATGGCGGTAATGCACAGTAAGGCGGTTACGCCAGTATGGCGGTCGGCGGCAAAATATCTCGGCAGTCCCGTGCTTCACGTGCTCGAGCTGTCGCGAGCGTTCGCGTGGAGGAAGACGACGACTGCGTGCCATAGCCTGGGCCGGGCGGTCTGACCAGGCCGAGCTGGGTTGGATGCAGCGCTGGGCTGAGAGCCCATACGAGAAGAAGGGAGGGAGCAGCAGAGGGACGAAAGGGATCTGGGCCGGCGTACACAGCAGGAAGTGAGCCATGTGACGGATTTAGGCGTGAGGGGATTAGGGAAACAAAAAGATTTTCCTATGGGAGAAATTTGGACTCCGAGTTTTTGGGAAGAGGTGTTTTCGAAATTAGAGAAATATTTCTCGTGCCACAAATGAATTCTAGAAAAGCACGCAAGCACTCAAGAACACAAAAATGCATATGGTGTATTTTAATGCAAGGTTTGAAAAATATTTTCGAACGCGGTTTTGCAGAAACTAGACACAAGTTTTAATTTGTTGTAAAATTTTAAAAAATTCAATTTTTAGTGAATTTTAACAGTGAGGAAAAACTACAGGGTGTTACATCACCACCTATCCACGCGTGCGTCCCATTCGCCGCCACCCACCTCCGTGCCGCTAGCTGCACCCGCAGACCACTGCGCCACCACCCCTCTACGCGCACTAGGCTGACAGGACCCACCAGGGCCGCCAGATCCGACCACCGCATCGCCCGATCAGGCCACCAGGTCATCAGGATTTGCCGCATAAAGGGAGGCCTCCACAGCGCCACCACGACGAAAACTCCGAAAGAGGGCCCTATGGAGAGAAGGGAACGGAAGAAGCCTCGCAGCCACCATCCTTGCGGCCACCAGCATCTGGTAGCACGCTCCGGCGATGTCGAGGTGGACGGATGGAGGGAGGAGAGTCCCCAATGGAGATGACGACGGGTCCGCCAGGCCGCCCAGGAGGGGCGACGCGGGGAAAGAAAGAGTCTCGACGCTTGTGAGTATCCTAAAACATAAAACTCAATTTTAACATTATTTGGTCATCGAGCAAAGAAATGCGTAGTCACCGTCGCCGCTTCTAACTCCCGGCACACTGGTGAATATACTCTTTGTTGTCATCACATAGATGTAGTTGTGCCAAATGTCATAATCAGCGTGTTCCCCTCAACAAGACCTGTAAAAAAGTTTTCGGCTTGCATTTCACAAACAAATAACACCTAGATATACATTATATTTAGATATATAGAAAAGCTATATATATATATATATATATATATATATATATATATATATATATATATATATATATATATATATATATATAAATAAGAAGAGTATATTCAGTTATAAAATAAGTTATTCCATAGCCATCTTCATTTACGATAATTTTATATACTCATTTATGATAATGTCAATATATATTTACGATAGTTGGTTACTATAACACACTGAGATATTTACCATAACGTTATAGTAAACCACTTAGTAAGGAGTTACTATAATCTCGTAAATTAACATAGGAATTATCGTAACTCAAAGTGGCTACAGAATAAGTTATTTTGTAGCCTACTGCACTATAGCTGGCTACAAAATAACTTGTTCTGTAACCACTTTGAGTTACGATAATTACTATGTTAATTTACGAGATCATAGTAACTCCTTATTAAGTGGTTTACTATAACGTTATGGTAAATATCTACATGTGTTATAGTAACCTAACTATCGTAAATATATATTGACATTATCGTAAATTAGTATATAAAATTATCGTAAATGGAGGTGGCTACGGAATAATTTATTTTGTAGCTGGCTACTGAATATATATATATATATATATATATATATATATATATATATATATATATATATATATATATATATATATACCTCGTAGCTGGCTACAAAATAACTTATTCTGTAGCCACTTTGAGTTACGATAATTACTGTTAATTTACGAGATTATAGTAACCCAACTATCGTAAATATGTATTGACATTATCGTAAATTAGTATATAAAATTATTGTAAATGGAGGTGGCTACAGAATAACTTATTTTGTAGATATATATATATATATATATATATATATATATATATATATATATATATATATATATATATATATATATATATATATATATTCAAATCTGACCACAAGCACAAAAGCACAAGGTGTTGGTACTGAGGATTTCTACCTAATTCAAATATATGTACCTGATATATACACAAAATTTTAGATATCATAATCATGAAACATAGAATTACATAGCAGAGAGCTGAAAACAAACCTCCACATAGTTCAGTCGATATGGATAACCACTCTTTGCTACCAGGATCTGCAAGCAGATCTTCCACTTTGCGACCAACTGATACAACTCTTACTGGATCAGGGTAGATCTACAAAATCAATATGTCAACCCCTTTAATAACTAGCCAAACAAGAAATATCAACATTCCATGAGCAAGAAAACTTACTTCACCAAACACAGCACAAAGACCATTTATGCGCTTCGCATCCTCTAATTTTATTTCAAGTGCATATACACCCAGCTCATCCTTTATTTGTTGTTTCACTATGGACTTCATTTTTCTCAAATCTTCAGGCTGGATAGGTTTTCCTGTTATATGAATTAACAGCTGAGTAAAGGAGCCACAATATCATGAGAGAAATCAAATCTCAGCTTCTCAGGTAGAACAATTGAACCCTTCTGGTCAACATGATCACCAAGTACTTCCTATAAATGCAATGGCAGAATCATCAGGAGAGAAAGAGAGCAATTGTGTAAATGAGCCAATATCACAGTATCACCAAGAGACAAAACCTTGGAACCTTTTGTAAATGAGCCAATATGTAGAACATAGCCAGCAAACACTTGGACGTTGTTCACATTAAAAGTTCCAAAAGACCCCTCAATGCTTCCAGTGTTAAATATCTTGAAGCCAAAAAAATCCATGTTAATCCAAAAGATTTAGCAAATGTAGGTCTTAGTGATGAGATTTGAAAAAGCAGATAACTTTGAATGTAAACTGCAGTATATTATTGCTGTGATATAATGACATCAAGCTATAGAAATTATTGAAAGGCAGATAGCCCACAACAGGATACTAAGGAACTCTAACACACAAATACAGTGGATTTGGTGGCTATAAAATGACTTATCATTTTCTGTTTTTCTCTCTCATATGTAGGCAGCCATCAGCTACAATTGTGGCTGTGATAGCTTCCTAATTAATGCAGAATATTACCCAAATAATTAGCCTATTAATCCTATTACTCCATGTTGAAATTTAGCTAAAGTAAATGCTATGAACCTTGACACTAGCATGCACTTAGACACACAGGACTGTTTCCAACAATTATATACTATGTTTCAAGTTTCAATATTAAAAGTAACGTTGAGAACCTTTAGAGCCATGCATCAATGTTCCCTCGCTACAATTCTAGTCTCAAGATCAGGAGGGGCAGTACAAACTTTGTGTTTCAAATGGTGAAATGATACAGATAAAATAAAGGTAAAAACCGGAATGTTTTAACATGACAATAGTTTGGCAGATTGAAAAAAGTCCTAGAACAACACATTTGGATCGAATATACCAGCAGGCAGCAGTAACTATCCAAGAACTGCCTGAAAATCTCTACTATAAGGGACAAACTATACTAGGTCCATCCAAAAAAAACGTCCCCTACTGAATGGTTCCAACCATATGCACCAAAGAAATTGCACCCAGAAAATCGTCTTTATTAAAATCAAGGGCTACAAATCACCCTGAGAGGCTTCAACCCAATCATGTGGCCATGATTGTTTGGATCAAATCAGGCTTCAACGCGCGGCACGCAATGTCCGTCCACCAAAAATAAAGAAATCTCCAGAGGAAAGGAAAGCGATCCGAGAGAGAAGAATCATGCAGGATGAAAAGTCCTCCCTGCATGATGTCCAGACAGCCTTGCGTAAATATAACAGAACAAACAGCACCACGGTACACTACTGCTATATATATCTACGTCTGTCTCTTCTCTTTAGGAATAGTTATCTGGAGTTTGGATATTATCAGATCTTTCTAATTGTACTCTTTCATTCTGTTTTCACTTTTCAGTTTGAGCTGGATGAGATAACAGTGAAGTGTCTGTTTTTCGAGTTTGGCGATCCTGGCTATCAGTACAACTTTGTTATGTAATCTGCTGCTCCCTTATGTGAACGCATGGCAGGGGCAAACGCCAAATGGCTCTCCTATCGCACTGTAGCCACAGAAGGGGCAGGCGCCAAAGTCAACCCTGCTGCGTCTACCGTAGAACCACCCACGATTGAACCCTCCTATCACCGAAAAAATAAAAAAAACAAACGCGCCGAGGACGCCGCCGACGCCGCTAACCGGGCCGCTATCGCCGGCCGAGGAACCCTGCTGGCTGCTCACGGCTACTGCCGGCCGGCCACATCGACGGCAACGCGTAGATTGTAGGCCTAGACGCGACATCGCCAAGGACGACGAAGACGGGTTTCACCGAGGGCCTAGACGCGGCATCCTCCCGACCATCACGCGCGCGACGGACAGGGGCGCTGGCGGCAACCACGACCGGCCGAGGAACCCTACTGTCTGCCCACGTCTACTGCCGGCCGCCTACGACGTGACGGTTTTTGCTCTGATAAAAAATTTTGTTTTCTTGGTGTCCTACCATCTTGCCAATTTTGATTCTCCTTCCTTGTTTGATCGAAGGGCAGATTGGATCTCGAGTTTTTTTTTGCTATGGATAACCAACAACAAGCTGGTGTTATTCTGCAACTTCGATTTGATTATTATGCAGCCTGCTGTTGGCATACTTGGTGTCTGATCAAGGGTAATGGGAGAAGCTCTAAATGATTAATAGAATTTCTTCTTCTCAAATTCGGACGGTGGAATGATCCTTATACATTGAAGGTGACATTTACAATTTTGTGTTTACCTAAAAATAGTTTATCTAGATGTTGTCCTTGTTTATATTATTTGTAGCTGATCCACAATTTGGAAGCTGGATGTGTGAGGGAAATCAAACCTGTTTCTGAGGGGGAAGAAATAAAGCAACTCCTCCTTTCGGTTGGAACAGATGAAAATAATATTCTAAAATTACAACCTTCATTATTAGTAGTATTGCAAGAAGTTGATTGCTTTTCTAGATTCTGTTCTAAACTACTACTATATTGGCCTCTTTTAGTGGCAGGGCATGTTAAGTGATACATCAAATGCTGAATCACGATCTGATGTCGATGATTTTGGTCCATCATTTGTTCAGAAAGTTCTGGGCTATGGTTGCTTGACTATGGTTTAGGGTGCGGCCGGACCAGTTCTGCGTGGTGGCTGGGCTGCCGCTGCTGCAGTCTCCGCCGGATCTGCCTTCCAAAGGCCTGGATATGATCCACCCCAAGGTCGCCTGATGCGTAGAGCGTCATCGTCTCCCAGCCTGCCTTGCTGCTGCGCGTAGCCGTGGGTGTGGACGGACCCGCCGCGGGTGTGGCTAGACCCACTCTGCATGGTGTTCAGCTACATCTGCTGTTACTGGTAATAATATTAATATTGCAGTTGCAGGTATGGCTTTAATCCATTCATATTACTATTGCAGGTGCGCTTATTCGGTGGTCATGTTTGGGTTGCAGTTCCAAATTTTACACTCAATGAGTGCTGAATCAAATCTTTTTGTGTGGTATGTTAACTTCATGGAATATATTTGCAGAAAGAAATTGAAAATGGTTGAAGTTTCATTTCTTTTTGCATGAATCTTAAAATTACCATTTTATTCTTGAATATGGAAGCATAATCTTTTTGTTATTTTTAAATACATCACTAAATGTCGTCGTATCATTAGCACAGGCATTCTACTATGTCAATAATACTACAGTTATTTTGGCTACCTCAAAAATTAAAGGAAAGATGTGTTTCTGAGGGGGTGTTTTATGTTTGCACGGAGCTTGTCAGGCCACACAAACACACAAGCTTGGTAGAGGCTGTGCATCTTGATACAGCAGGGGAACTTATATATAAGATAAAAAAGATCTAAAGATTCTCTACTTTCAGTTGAATGAGGTTGCCACTTGCCCACTTGCATCGTTCTGTCCGTAGTTAGCCCACAAAAAGCACAACGGTAATCTCCCTTCCTCTTCGTGCTAATTGGTGTCCTTTCTAGGGCAATCATGCCAACAAATTGATGATTCGTTATTATAGTAGCATACCCATGCTAATGCTACGATAAAAGCAAAAAAACATTTTTTAACTAAAGTAAATAGTGAGATAGGTTAAGATTCATGCCAAAAGAAATTAATCATGTAGTTCCACTAAGTATGATCTAGGTGCCGGTGGTGGCCTAGGAGGCTTCCTTGTATACAATTTTATGAAGTCATGGGATGGTGTAAGATTGCCACCGATCAACAATGTAAGCATATATTCTCTAACTATATTCCGTACACTACATACAAAATTAATAACTTAACTTATTATATCTACCATGCACAGCTATCAAATTCACTAAGGATGAAATTTTTGGGGGACATTCTTAAGAGCTATGCAAACGAATGTTTTGACAACTTTCCTGAAGATCTCCAAGTCATGATTAAGGACTTAGACAGAATGTAACTTAAATGGTTATATGAGAAAAAACTTTACTATGACTTCTTAGTTTCCCAGATTGTATACGTGCTCAAAGATATTGTGTAAAAGTTGAACTATGAAAAAAAATATTGGTTGTTTTCATGTGTGTCTCTAAGATAAATCCATTGCGTTAGCACGAGCATTATACTAGTAATAATTAAAGAGAACTTGTGGGCCAGACGAGGCTGATATTTCTAAACACTGAACAAGGCTAATAGTTGATGGTGTGAATTTAAAAACACTTAATGCCATATTTCATATCGCTATTGCATGGATATATATAGACATGGTGTACCTAGCCACCCTATTCGGCATAGAAACTTGTACTTTCTAGCACAAGGCCAAAGTCCTCATCACCAGTAGTTGTAGTAACGTATTCTGAGCCAGTATAGATAGCCTTCACCACACTTTCATGTTCCTACAAAATCTTAATGGTAAGATCAAGAAAAACATAGTAAACATTAGCATAACCCTAATAGTTGATTACAAATATCAAAAGTGTGGGAAGAACCAGAAGTTGAGTATAACTAACTAATAAGGGCCCGTCTAAATCCATTGGGATTCTGAGGATCCAGATAAAAAAGGCAGATTATGGGTAGGATTCTGGGAATTTGACGCTAGGGTTCTGGAAATCTCTGTACCTCTCCAAACCTAGATAACGCAGGATAGGACATGCGAAAAGTCATGTTTGCCCTTACCCTTATCTTCCCCAGTCGGCTACCGCCTACGTGGGTGAGATCGCGTGATGGTGCAATTCAGATTTACTCGCTGCTACGCACACGCTTCCTCTATCGTCCTTCCCCTCTACAAATCTGGGCCCACCGCTTCAGACTCTACAACATTGACGACGACATCCACATGTACTCTACAGGCTTCCTCACTCGAGGGAGAGCGGACAGGGAATGGGGACTTGGGCTGGTGGTGGTTATGGTCGATCAATGGAGAGCCCTGGTACAGGACGCACATCGTGGATCAGGACGTAGGAGCGATTGGATGGTGCAAGGGTTACTTGGAGGAGATAAGAAGCAAACCTGGCATGGATCAGAGGTGGTGCAGGCATGCAGCAACCAACAGGCACAGGGATGGAGATGAGATGAAATTCACGTGGACCTAGGCACTTTGTACGTTCTTACGTTCTCATTTTCTTAACAACTCTGCTAATTGAACACAATGCTGAGGGGTATTTGGGAGAAACACTCTTTGAAATATCTAGAATCCATAACTAAAAATCGAGGACTCGTACGGCTAGAGATTTTATTATCCAAAATCTAGATTCTAGAAATCTGGATTTTAGAATCCGGATTCTAGAATCCCCTAGGATTCAAATAGAACCTAAGTATAGATGTGTAAGATAAGAAAAGGTTGTCGATGCGGGACCCATGGGATACCCCTCAAGGAAGGGAGAAGATCTAGTCTAACTATGATTCTTTCCATATAATCTTAGTAGTAGTATTATTCTGTAATCCTACTAGGAACTCTCATTGTAAACCGATTAGGACTCTGGCCTCCTGACTATATAAAGGAGGGCGACCCACGGGATACCCCTCAAGGAAGGGAGAAGACCTAGTCTAACTAGGATTCTTTTCATATAATCTTAGTAGTAGTATTATTCTGTAATCCTACTAGAAACTCTCATTGTAAATTGACTAGGACTCTGGCCAGTGCCAGTCCTAGGATTTTAAGGGCCCTCTGGCGATCTCCTCATAACGGCCCCTCTTGACCGTGTATAAAATCTTATAATATATATGCGCTAATTTTACTTGCAAAACGAAAGCAAATTCAATAACATATTTTTAATTTAACATGTCTGATAATCATCGAGGAATAATATAGATTAAGGAATATATTTGTAGATGTATGATAATTATCGAGGAATAATGTAGATTAAAAAAATAATATATTCGTTTTCTTTTCTGACCCATGACAAATGTTTCTTAGGTAACATTATAAAATTCTAACATGTAAATTAGAAGAAAAATATGACTATATGGGTACAAAGTACTAGAAGTCTGGAATACTATACAAATAATTAATTTGGATTAAAAATAAAAAGGAAAAAAATACCTTGGGCCTAAACAACTAATCGGTGATCGCAATTCATAAGTAGCAAAGAATCAAGATGTCGTCGTCGTGGAGCCCTGCCTGGTCGCCGTCCTCGTGTGCCGTGTCCGTGTCTCCAGTAGTCTAGCTCTTCGCGGCGGCGCGGCTCGCCACCTCCGCGCGTGTAAGGCACACGTCCCGAACTCACGATCAGAGTGTGTTGTGTGCAGCGTGACTCCTCGCCTCCTCTCTACCCGAGGGCCATGGGGAAAGGAAACTAGGAAAGAAATAACAATGTTGTCTTTTTGGACCGCCTAGCCAGTTCTATGTCTCTCTTCTTATTAGTTTGCTAATGCCTAATGGACTATAGGACCTAAGGGTTTGTATGCCTGAGCTTGGGCCCCTCCTCTGCTTGGGCCCTTGGTCGTCGCACCTCGTGGCCTACCCTTAGGGCCGGCACTGACTCTGGCCTTCTGACTATATAAAGGAGGACAGAGTTCCTGGAGAGGGGGGAGTTAGAGACAACACTTTACAATCAATCCAACGCAAAGGCTAACGCCGACTGGATGTAGGGCTATTACTCGATCACGGTCGAGGGCCTGAACCAGGATAAATCGGCTGTCTCTTGTGTTTACCGTCGAGTTCTACATACGCTGAAGCCCAAACAAACTGCCCCGGGTACCCTCGTGGCAGGCTATCGGTGGTGAAACATCAACAGCTGGCGCGCCAGGTAGGGGCTTTCGGCGAATTTGCATCCGAGAGCTCAACGGACCTCGACAACATGATCTTCTCGACGGGATCAACCTTCATCTTTGGTTCATGGATCTGCAAGGCAGGCGACGATGGCAAGCTCCAAAGCCATCTCCTTGAAGATTCGGATCACCATGAAGACCTTTCTATTTCAGCGACCACGGCAGATCAACTCGCCAAAAGATTCATGCAGCTCGTGATATCCAATCCAACTCAGATTTCACGGCTTTGCGCATCCGACTCAAACTCAGGCTCCGCATCCGAGATAGTCTTACCCGAGTTCTTTCGAGAAACCAAGTTCTTTTCAGGCAAGGTTCCAGAACGCGGCCTCGGCCTATCAAGAATACAACTCAAAATACACTCAAAGTCCTTTCAAGAAGTCAGGTCATTTTCCGTTCGGACTCCACAACATGGCAAAATCTTATCAGGCACGGCCCGAAGGATCCCTCGATCTGGTGCTTAGAATGCCACTGAAAGGAGCTCAGGAAGGTCTCGTCCACTGGCTAGGTTCTGTTCCTAAGGATAGCGGTACTCGACTAGTCGACACGACGACAACAGCAATTCTACCCTACCAAGAAGGAGGATCGATCTACGACCTTGAAGCCTCTACTAAAGTTATCAACGACTACGACAGTATGGAAACTGATGCCGATAACAGAACAATTCACGCACGAGAAGTATTCATGGTTCGCCATCCTCGATCACCATTGGCACCCCCAGAAGCACCCGACATCAGGTCGTTAGATGAATCTGAGTCCAACATATCACCCTTTATCCAGGGGCATGATGGTGAGATCGAGAATCAGAAGCAAGCCAGAGAAAGAAGAAACAAATTGAAACAAGGACGTCAACGTCGTGCTAGGCAGCGCAAGAAAGCTTGGATCAGATATGAGTCAGATCTAGCCGAGTACAATAGAAGAAAATCAGAACAAGAAATCGAAGAAAGATGCGTGGTGAATACACCCTACAATAGGATCCGAGAAGCAATAGAAGAACTTGGAGCGACCTCACATCCCAGTGAAAAACAGGAACAGCTCTGGTACTTTCTCCGGTCAACAGCCCTAAGGACACACGATGGAAGGACCTGCTCAAGACTACCTGCCAGGTCAACATCTCATGGGCAGGAAGATTAAAATCAAAGGAAGTCCGCTTTCGAGAGACTCGGACCAAGTGGAAGTCACAACAGAGAAAGTAGAAGGGACCATAGTCAAAACTACCGAGTCAAATAACCAAGAAAGATCAGAAGCAAAGTACCTATTCAGACAGCCCCATAGAACTACTCTCACCAAGACAACCATTGGCTAGAAGGAGGTGTTGAATCAAAATACACAGATGCCGGAACGCATGATAGATTCCCCTATTTTGCAAATAGACTTGCTTCAATACGACTACCTCACAAGTTCAAGCTGTCCAACCACTCTAAATATGATTGCAAGACCGAACCAAGGCAGTGGCTCAGGATTTACTCGTAGTCAATTGAACTAGCTAGAGGAGACGACGATATCAAGACCTTGTTCTTTCCCATGGCCCTAGAAACCATGCCCCTCCAATGGTTCGACAAATTAAATCCAGGGTCAATCAGAAATTGGGAGGACTTGCAAAGAGTTTTCTATGAAAATTTTGCGGGTATCGTTATGCACCCCATCACCCATGCAGAATTAAAAGGACTCAAGCAGAAAGGAGGCGAAAGTCTCAGAAATTACTATCAACGATTTGGCGAACTACGTGCTCAAGTACATGACATCACCGAATGAGAAGTAATCGAAGCTTTCTCTCACGGAATCATGGCTAGGTGGCAATTTCAGAACTCTTACAAAGAAAACCCAAGAAACAATGAAGAATTCAGACGCACAGTAGAAAAGATGATTACTACAGAGAAGAAGACACGAGAAAGGTTCCCGGATAGAAACAACCAAGACAACCCGGACAAGCAAAATCATCGAAACATCAGACATCAGGAAAGAAAACGTGGACCAAACAACACCGTAGCGGTGGCTGACAAATCAAGGAAGTTTTCCAAACCTAGAAGGTATGATGACATTGAAAACATGCATTGCATCTGGCACCCTAAAGGAAATCACACCATCGAAAATTGCTACACCTTCAACGATCGATACACAAGAAAAGATAATAAGGTAAACACTAAAGAAGACAATCAGAAAAAGATGAAGACAACCACAAAGACAAGGGATTCCAAAAATCTAGGGGGACAGTAGCAGTGATCTTCGCTGGGGGCCTAGATTCTAGAAGCAAACATCAAGAAAAGCTAGCTCTACGAACCATCATGGCAGCAGAACCGGCTACTCCAAGATATCTCAATTGGTCACAGTATCCAATCCAGTTTTCAAGAGAAGACCAATGGACTAGCGTAGAAAACGTAGGCCATTACCCACTGGTTCTAGATCCAACTACCGCCGGTATGACTGTCACAAAAGTACTAATCGATGGGGGAGCCGGACTCAACATCATTTTTTCAGAAATGCTAAGGAAGATGGAACTACAACTCACCGGGATGATTACACCAACGAGCACCCCTTTTATGGGATAGTACTCGGCAAGGCAGCCATGCCACTTGGACAAATCACTCTACCGGTTACTTTTGGAACTCCCTCAAACTACCGAACAGAGTTCATCAAGTTTGAAGTTGCAGACTTCGATTCATCATATCATGCAATCCTCAGGCACC
This sequence comes from Miscanthus floridulus, assembly GCF_019320115.1. Lineage (NCBI taxonomy): Eukaryota > Viridiplantae > Streptophyta > Magnoliopsida > Poales > Poaceae > Miscanthus > Miscanthus floridulus. The sequence goes on along the minus strand of NC_089588.1, from coordinate 114,163,853 downwards.
CAGCACTAGCAAAATTCATGGCGATACCGCATTACCTGTACCTATTGCTTAAGATGCTAGGGCCTAACGGTGTCCTTTCCCTTCGAAGTGATTTGAAGCGCGCTTTTAACTACGACGTTCAGGCAATTCAAATTGTAGCCAAAGCACAAGCCGCCAATGGTAGAAAAGAAATAGCCACTATTGCCACAGAAATGAGCCCAGAAGAACTAGAGATACCAACTAAAAAGCCTAGCATCCTCGCACCACCAAAAGAAGCCAATGTCAAGCAAATCGACCTGGGCACCGGTGATCCCTCCAAAACAGCAACCATCAGCGCCCACCTCTCGGCAAAATAGGAACTCATGCTCACCAACTTTCTTCGGGACAACAAAGATATCTTCGCTTGGAAGCTGACCGATATGCCAGGTGTCCCAAGAGAGTTGGCTGAGCACAGAATCGATATCAATGAAGGCTCCAAGCCTGTGAAGTAACGGCTACGATGATTCTCACCCAACAAGAAGGCAGCAATTAAAAAAGAAATCATAAAGCTAATGGCAGCCGGATTCATCAGAGAAATCCTTCATCCAGATTGGCTAGCAAACACAGTTCTAGTACAAAAAAAGAATATGGACGAGTGACGCATGTGCGTCGACTACACAGATCTCAATAAACACTGCCCGAAAGATCCATTCGGGCTACCACGCATTGATCAGATAGTTGATTCAACAGCGGGATCTGCCCTATTATCCTTTCTTGATTGCTATTCAGGATATCACCAGATCGCATTAAAGGAACAAGACCAGAGCAAGACATCTTTCATCACTCCGTTCGGTGCCTACTGCTACAAGACCATGTCGTTTGGACTCAAGAATGCTGGTGCCACTTACCAAAGAGCTATCCAAACGTGCCTTGGTGAACAGATCGGCGAAAATGTAGAGGCATACGTGGATGACGTAGTAGTAAAAACAAAGAACCCGGACACACTAATTGAAGACTTAAAGCAAACCTTCGAAAACCTAAAAATGTGGAGATGGAAATTGAACCCAAACAAGTGTGTATTCGGAGTTCCTTCAGGACAACTACTCGGATTCTTGGTCAGTCATCGTGGAATCGAAGCCAGCGCCAAGCAAATTTGAGCCATAACAGAGATGGGCCCTCCTCAGAGTATCAAAGATGTGTAGAAACTTACAGGCTACATGGCGGCCCTCAATCGTTTCATATCAAGACTCGGCGAAAAAGGGTTACCTTTCTTTAAATTACTAAAGAAGACAGACAAGTTCGAGTGGACAGAAGAAACCAATGAAGCTTTCAAAAGACTTAAGGCATACCTCACCTCCTCGCCCATTCTCACACCTCCAAAGAAATATGAAGACATGATGCTGTACATTGCGGCAACTTCTACTGTGATCAGCACAGCGATAGTCGTAGAAAGAGAAGAAAAAGGGCGCGTATATAAAGTACAACGCCCCGTATACTACATCAGCGAAGTACTGTCAGAATCAAAAATCTAGTACCCGCATGTGCAAAAACTACTCTACGCCCTCCTGATCACTTCACGCAAGCTTTGCCACTATTTTGAAAGCCACAAGATTACCGTGGTGACAGATTTCCCACTCGGAGACATCCTACACAATAGAGACGCAACAGGGCGCATATCTAAGTGGGCAGTTCAACTTGGTGCTCTCAATATCGATTTCACCCCACGGAAGGCAATTAAATCTCAAGCCCTTGCCGATTTTGTTGCTGAGTGGATAGAAATTCAACAACCTATGTCAAATACCATCCTTGACCATTGGAAGATGTACTTTGATGGATCGCTCAAGCTAGGCGGAGCCGGTGCAGGAGTTCTCTTCATTTCTCTAGACGAAAAACAACTCAAGTATGTCCTTCAGATATTATGGCAAGCTACAAACAATGAAGCAGAATACGAAGCCCTCATCCACGGGCTCCGAGTAGCAATTAACCTCGGAATCAAGCGATTACTCATATACGGCGATTCGGCAGTAGTCATCAACCAAGTCAACAAAGATTGGGACTGCACCAAAGAAAACATGGGCGCTTACTGTGCTGAAATACGAAAACTCAAAAAACATTTTCAAGGATTGGAAATTCTACATGTCCTGCACGATTCTAATATTGCGGCAGACGTCCTTGCCAAGCTCGGATCGGACAGGGTGAAGGTCCCACCCAGCGTATTCATAGAGGAGTTATCAGCTCCCTCTATCAAACAACCCGGTGAGATAACCCCTGAACTCCCAACTAAAGGCACCCAAGTTTTGGTAATCACCGCCTCATGGACCCAGGTTTTTATTGATTATATCAAAGAGAATAAGTTGCCAGCAGAAAAAGAGGAGGCTACCTGAGTTGTTCCCAGAACCAAGAACTATGTCCTAGTAGGGGACAAGCTGTATAGAAGAGCCACATCATCAGGAGTACTCCTAAAATGTGTCTCATTTGAAAAAGGCAAAGAGATCTTAGACGAAATACACTCAGGTTGCTGTGGAAATCATGCTGCTTCAAGAACACTAGTCAGCAAAGCATTCTGCACTAGATTCTACTGGCCAACCGCTTTGAAAGACGCAGAAGAACTCGTCAGAAAATGCAAAGGTTGTCAAATGTTCGCAAGACAAGCTCATGTACCAGCTCACAATCTCATCTGCATCCCACCCGCTTGGCCTTTCTCCTGCTAGGGGCTGGATCAAGTAGGACCTCTCAAGAAAGCAAATGGCGGTTTCGAGTACATCTTTGTAGCAATTGACAAGTTCACCAAGTGGATTGAATACAAACCACTTGCAAAATACAGCGTAGCCAAAGCAGTCAAGTTTATCCAAGACATTATACACCGCTTTGACATGCCCAATCGAATCATCACAGATTTGGGTTCTCCCTTCATAGCTACAGAATCCCAAAGTTGGGCATAGGATTGCGGCTTTGGCATAGATTACGCATCAGTCGCACATTCAGAAGCCAACGGATAGGTAGAAAGGGATAACAGACTCATACTAGCCGGATTAAAACCAAGATTGTATGAAGAACTAGTGGACTATGGATCCAAATGGATTGAAGAATTACCCAAAGTAGTATGGGGACTACGAACTCAAATAAGCAGAGCCACCGGATACTCACCTTTCTTCCTAGTTTATGGATCAGAAGCCGTACTACCTGCTGACTTGATCTGGACGTCACCAAGGATAGAACAATATGACGAAGGAGAAGCAGAACACACCCGAAGATTAGAACTCGATAGTATAGAAGAAGTCAGAGTAAACGCTACCCTTCAATCAGCCAGATACCTCCAAGGTTTAAGACGCCACTACAACAAGAATACCCAACCTCGATCACTCCAAATCGGAGACCTAGTACTAAGAAGAATACAAAAAACTGACGGACGCCATAAACTACTCAGTCCATGGGAAGGTCCTTTTGTTGTCACAAAAGTCATTGGACCAGGCACGTATAAGTTGATAACTGAAGATGGAAAAGAAGTCAACAATACATGGCACATCAGCCAACTAAGAAGATTCTACGAATGAAAACAACTCAAGGAAGAATATATATACAAGCCACAAGCATATCAACATTAATGATCAATAAAGATGGTGTTCCTCGACAACATATGTTTTATTATGGCTTTCCCCCAGTTGTTTTCACTAAGCATACCGGCCGAGAGCAAAAGAGCTGAAAAGATGCTTGAGCCCGCCGATGAGGGTAGCTAATAAGCTAACACCCGAACCAAAAAGCAAAATGGCTGAAATTATGCCTGAGCATACCGGCCGAGAGCAAAAGAGCTGAAAAGATGCTTGAGCCCACCGATGAGGGTAGCTAATAAGCTAACACCCGAACCAAAAAGCAAAATGGCTGAAATTATGCCTGAGCATACCGGTCGAGAGCAAAAGAGCTAAAAAGATGCTTGAGCCCGCCGATGAGGGTAGCTAATAATCTAACACCCGAACCAAAAAGCAAAATGGCTGAAATTATGCCTGAGCATACCGGCCAAGAGCAAAAGAGCTGAAAAGATGTTTGAGCCCGCCGATGAGGGTAGCTAATAAGCTAACACCCGAACCAAAAAGCAAAATAGCTGAAATTATGCCTGAGTATACCGGCCGAGAGCAAAAAAGCTGAAGAGATGCTTGTGCCCACCGATGAGGGTAGCTAATAAGCTAACACCCGAACCAAAAAGCAAAATGGTTGAAATTATGCCTGAGCATTCCAGTCGAGAGCAAAAGAGTTGAAAAGATGCTTGAGCCCGCTGATGAGGGTAGCTAATAAGCTAACAACCGAACCAAAAAGCAAACTGGCTAAAATTATGCCTGAGCATACCGGCCGAGAGCAAAAGAGCTAAAAAGATGCTTGAGCCCGCCGATGAGGGTAGCTAATAAGCTAACACCCGAACCAAAAAGCAAAATGGCTGAAATTATGCCTGACCATACCGGCCGAGAGCAAAAAAGCTGAAAAGATGCTTGAGCCCGCCGATGAGGGTAGCTAATAAGCTAACACCTGAACCAAAAAGCAAAATGACTGAAATTATGCCTGGGCATACCGGCTGGGAACAAAAAAGCCAAAAAGATGCTTAAGCCTGCTGATGAGGGTAGTTGATAAGCCAACACCTGAACCGATCCTAAGATGTTTTTACAACCAGGGAAAGAGCCAGATGCTGGCCTCATCTCGAGTTAAGCAAAAAAGCTAAAAAGAAGAAGTTGAAGATACTTGAGATCGCTGGTCCTAAGTCTCTTTAGTACTAACAAGAACAAAAAGGTTGTCAGGACAAAGATCTACTTAACCCGAGTTGTTTACACGGCAGCCAGACAAGCACTCCACAAATCAAGAAAGTTTGTCAAGACAACGATCTACATATACCGAGTTGTTTACATGGCGCAGACGAAAGCCTGACAAGCACTTGACAAAATCAAGAAGATTTGACAAGACAACGATCTGCATATACCGAGTTGATTACACGACGCAGATAAAAGCCATACAAATGCTCGACCTATCAAGGAGCGATCCTACAACGGATGAAACAACACGACCACCATAAACTGTGGATGCGCACCATGACCAACAAACGACTACTCAGAAAAAATTCCGATCACTTGAACAACTACATCTAACAACAGCAGACTGCCAAAGAATATGCCAAGATCCAGTTCTTTTTGAATAAAAGAACCCAGATATATGCTCGGGGGCTGCAACAGAAGAGGTTTTTAGTTCTTTGAACAACTCAGATTCAAGACCCTCCAACTCTTTGTTCCAAATAGCAAGAGGCTCGGGGGCTACACTCAGTGAGTGTACTTTTTCTTCAAAAAAAACGCACATCACTCAGAAGAATTCTTCAAGACAGGAGTTTTCAAAAAAACATAAGATTCAAAACCCTCCAACTTTTTGTTCCAAATAGCAAGAGGCTCGGGGGCTACACTTAGTGAGTGCACTTTTTTCTTCGAAAAAGCGCACGTCACCAAGAAGACTTCTTCAAGACAAATTACTTCAAGGCCTCAAGACAAAAAGAACCCGGACCGAGTTATATCCGAGTTCTTTTTTATAAAGAACCCAGGTATATGCTCGGGAGCCCTTCGACGAAGAATCAGAGCAATTTCAAGACAAGACCCTCCAGCTCCTTGTTCCAAATAGCAAGAGGCTCGGGGGCTACACCCAGATGGGAGTACTTTTTCTTCAAAAAAAAGGGTACACACCACCCGAAGATCTCACGAAGCACTACACGGTTTCGCTCAAGAAAGCACTCGGACGACGCTTGTTCCTACTCGGCAAGACCTGAAGGAACAAGACGAGGCTTCCAGAGCTCAACCATGAAGTGCTCGGGGGCTTATCGATGCGGGACCCATGGGATACCCCTCAAGGAAGAAAGAAGACCTAGTCTAACTAGAATTCTTTCCATGTAATCTTAGTAGTAGTATTATTCTGTAATCCTACTAGGAACTCTCATTGTAAACCGACTAGGACTCTGGCCTCCTGACTATATAAAGGAGGGCGGAGTTCCTGGAGAGGGGGAGTTAGAGACAACACTTTACAATCAATCCAACGCAAAGGCTAACACCGACTGGACGTAGGGCTATTACTCGATCACGGTCGAGGGCCCGAACCAGGATAAATCGACTGTCTCTTGCGTTTACCGTTGAGTTCTACATACGCTGAAGCCCGAACAAACTGCCCCGGGTACCCCCGTGGTAGGCTATCGGTGGTGAAACATCGACAAAGGTATAACTAACCTTGGGCCACATAAACTTTGGGCTATCATCCGTGCTGGCAAGCCCCAGTTTGTGCAAATGCACTGTAGCATTAGCAATAGAGTTTCCTCCAGACTGCAAAAAGAAACATATATAGTAAAAATTGAAGGGATGAAAAACAGTTACCATGAAATTCAAAGATAAACAAAGAACATGGATAACAGATTTCAATACTAGTAACATATAGATATTGGAAAATGTTATCAGCAAATATAGAAACACAAACAGCAAGAATAATGGGATAACAAATGGCACTACTTGACTACTTGCACACACTTGTAAATGCCATGAATATTTTTTATAATGCCTGTTGTATTCAACCAGACACATCATTTTTTAAAACTAGCAATGACCTAGAAATTCTTTTATAGATAGTGAAGACTCTTCCAGCTTTTCGAACTAGCTGTAACCCAAATACACACGAGCAGTATAGTTTCTACCGAGAAGACCAATCAAGGCGTTATTTACTTGTTGGCACTTCCTAGCTGATAGCAATATGTAACCCCAGTTCAATTATAAAATTTTATCCACACCCTATTAGGCAGCCACTTTCATTCATTAGACAAATTCAGTAGACAGTACCGAGGAGATCTTGTGCATAAGTTTAGTGACACACAATTGATGGAGGGGAACGACCTGGATTTGGGGCTGCAGAAAGGATCAACCTCTCGACCTGATGCTACTGCACCACGCTGCCGACCTCTCGACTAGCTGCTACTGCTGCTCCAGTGAGGGATCAAATCAAGAAATCGAGGGAGAGAGTAAGTACGACGAAATCACCATTATCGAGGGAGAGAAAGAGACGAAACCTCAACAGATCCCGAGCGCTCCTTGACCTCACCGAGGGGACGATGGTGGCCGCCATGGAGGCACGGGACGAACCAGCCTCGCTGGATCTGCCGGCCACTCGCTGGGACACGGGTGGACGCTAGGGCGCCATCGACAATGGAGATCTGGTGCGGGATGCCCGCCGCCACAACTTCATCGCCCATCTCTCTCCCTCTAGATCTCTCCCGTGGAGGGCCACGCCCAGCGCTCGCTCTCCAAATTGCCTGCCTCCTCACCAGATATGGCCTCCGTGGAGCTGTCGTGGTTGGGGGGAGGGGGAGGCGCGGTGGCAGCGGCGAGGAGGAAGAGGAGAGGTGGCGACGATGGCGGAGGGAGAGGAAGGGATGCAGATTCGGCCGGTGTCGCCATGGATTCGCCACCCGTGTACCATAGCGGAGGGAGAGGAAGAGGAGAGGGGATGCACCAGGGAGAGAGGAGAGAGGACGGGGCAGAAGTGACGATGAGCTTGGAGTGGGTGCAGACCTGACCTCTTCAGTTTCACCGGATTAGATAATTTTTTCGGGTCTGTGCTCTTCTAGCAGCGACGCAGCCGCCCCTATTGTGCCATTTGTAGGGGCGGCTGCTATGCTGGAGCCCGAACACGCCACTATAGGGGCGGCTCCAATGCCAGCCGCCACTAAAAAAAGTCCCGTTACTACAAACTGTTTTTCACATAGTGTGTTTGCCAAGAAGGCAAGCGAGGATCCGCTGCACGCTCGTCCACGGCCGCAAGAAAAGTTCCTTCCAGACGCCACCGCCATGGCGTGCAGCAGCGGACGGCGCGCCTCGGCGTCAGTGACGGCTCGCTTGATCTCCTCGAGCCGGAGGTCGGCGTCGGCTGGGGTGTCCGATGTACGCCACTACCGTAAACAGTAACTTTGCCGAGAGCCCGATGCTCTCGGCAAAGACGATCTGACACTCGGCAAACTATTTGCCGAGAGCAGCTCTCGGCAAAGAGCCGTCGGCAAAACATCTATCGGTAAAGGATTCTTTACCGAGAGCCCCTCTCGGCAAAACATTTACCGAGAGTAATGTAAAGGCTCTCGGCAACTATAGCTCTCGGCAAACTGGCGCGCCCTAGTAACGGCCAGACGGTAGGTAACGGTGTGAGGGGCTTCTTTGCCGAGAGCGACCATCGGTAAAGAACTTCTTTGCCGAGAGCGACCGTCGGTAAAGAATTGTAAAAAAAAAAGATTTGCGGCCGAGGTGGTTTTCAAAAAAAAAAATAGGTTTGCCGAGAGCCGACCACCAAGCTCTCGGCAAATAGGAAGATTTACCGAGAGCTAGGCTCTCGGCAAAGAGGCATATTTGCCGAGATCTAGGCTCTCGGCAAAGAGGTATATTCAAGGGTTCAGTACATCGAGGATGAACGAAGGTTTGCCGAGAGCCGACCACCAAGCTCTCAGCAAAGAGGAAGATTTGCCGAGAGCCTAGCTCTCGGCAAAGAGTCCAGAGAGCTTTTTTTTATTTTTGTTTATATTTCCAGCTTCAACGACACATATTTCACAAATATAACACATCATCCACATCACATATATCACAAATATGTCATCCACATCACATGTCTCACATTATAATCCATCTAAACATCTCAAATCCAACAACACATGTCCATCTCAAAGTGCTAAGTTCATGTCACAAAGTGCTAATACATGATGAAGAACAACAGGCTCACTCCCAAGGCTCCCACCTTCCCGACGGCGGCTGCTGCTGCGGTGGACGGTGTGGATACAGTTGGTACCCCGACCCTCCCGGCGGCTGCTGATGCGGCGGAAGTTGTGGATACGGTTGGTGCCACGACCCTCCCGACGACGTCTACTCAGGCACATCATTCGAACCCGCCGATTGATTCTGCACAAATGAGAAGAAAAATTAGTAAGTATAGTAATACTAAGGCATATAATTGTAATCTAAGCGTAGACAAGTCAAAATTTGCAGAACTAGGTATAAAATTATAATCTAAGCCTAGACACATCAAAATTTCGGCAGCACCTCCCCTGCACGGTGAGGTTTCCAAAACCTGCAAGAAAACCAACGGCACGATGGCCGCCCACCACATATCAACGGCACGATGGCCAGCACACATATATATAAACGGCACGAAGGCCTCCTATCACATATCAACGGCACGATGGCCGACATGCACAGTAAAGAGCTTTTGTTAGAGAAGTTGAACTCACGTATGAGTAAGGTGGGTATGGGTAAGGCGATGGAGGAGCGAACAGCTCTAGTGGCGCTGGACGACCCATCGTGACGCCAAGACTTGCCACGTACTGAGCCAAGGCGTCAAACCTCGCCCGCTCGGCCTCCCACCTCTATCGCTCGGCCTCCCGCTCCCTCTGTCGCTCTTCCTCCACCCTAGCCTTATGCTCCTCAAGCGCATGCACCTGAGCCTATAATTTTTCACCGCATTGTTACAAGCAATTTCGAGGAATGTAAAACCAATGAACGATGAATAAAACAGAAATAACCTGTAGTGCTGCCACACGATGCGTCGAAGTGTCCTGCCTTGGGCGTATGGGCACGCTACCGCTCGTGCTGCTTGTCCAGACCTGTGAGAGAGTGGGAGTGGTGTGCGGGTCGAGCGTGCTGTTGCCGATGAGGTACCGCCCATGCTTCTTGCCTCCTCCCACCCTCATGACGATGTCGCCATCAATGTCCACGGTGTGCGGATCCCAGTCTGCCCCATGGACTCCCCTTGCTGCCTCGGTGTACTGACTGATGCGCTCGGGGATGCTCTCGTTGGTGAACGACTCGGCTAGGTTGTCCGGGTTCCAGTTGATGTTGTCTGTCGCCTTGCCCTTGTGGGCCAGAACCCATGACTTGAGCTCTCCGCATGGCTAGTTTTGATGTGCAGCCGACTGTGAGAAAAACAACAAGACGATTATAAATCATGTAGGAATAAACGTCTGAAAGAATAAATGAAGCTACACCAAGTCACGTACCCATCTAGCCCCGAATTTGTGGATGTTAAGGTTGCCCTGGTGGTGTGATACACCTGGCATCAGCAAACATCATTCTCGGAGGACGGTGTGGTTATCCGCCCAATTGCCACTCACCCACCTGTCGACCATCATCTGCCAGGCCCGCGTTTTATTGGCGCACCAGCCAGGAGGCACCTATACGACATCAAGTACATTGACAGATATAAGAACAATTCAAGCCTACCCAATCTCAGAAGAAATCAATATTGATGTTGTATATTTACCTTTAGGTACTGCTCTTTGATCAGATGCATTAATCTTGCATCTTCTTTCTTTACCTTCCGATGCTCATAGACGGCACAGTAATCGATGATGGCCTAGAGCCGCGCCTCGTAATGCATGTCTGAGATGCGACCTCTAAAAGATTTGGCCAACGCCTTGGCCGCCCTCGCCTCGTAGCCCTCAGTGCATTTAAAGAAGTCCTGCATATAGAAAAGATGTATCAATACACTGGTTCAAGAAACTCTAGCGAATGCAATGTATTGAGCAAAGTAGTGGGAGGAAGACTTACCCAAAACTCGCACATAACCCGCTCCGCCATGCTTTCGTACGTGCGGCCCGTCTCGTCCTCCGCATCAGGGGCGGCAACGTAGTGCTCGTACGTGTAGGCCGGCTCCAGAGCTTCGGCGTAGCGAACCAAGCCTGGGAAGTGTTCCCTGCAGAGAAGACCCAGGATGCCATTGGGCAACCTTTTGTGAGCACCTGGGACCACGACCTTCCAAGACCTGCGTAAGTGATTAAGAAAAAACTGTTAGTTTCCATTGTGATTCTATCATATGTAGGAGCAAAAAAAAATGTAAAAGTTACGTACTTTTGCCCAACGGGTCGAATGACCGGGCGTAGAGCCTCAGGTATCGGCCGCTCAGGTAGGCTCGCCGGACCTCGTTGGTAGACACCCGAGGTTCCGGTGGAACTGGAACCTCCTGCCTCGGCCTCCTGCTTGTCCTCCTGCTCCTCCTGCTCATCCAGCTGCTCGGCCTCCTGCTCGGCCTCTCCCTGCTGAGCCTGCTCGTCCACCTGCTCTTCCTCCCGCTCCTCCTCGGGCTCTGATGCTGCTGCTGCTGTAGGCTGAGGCGGTGGCGCCCTAGGCCTCCTCCCGGCCACCCTCCTCCTCCTCCCCTGAGGTGGTGCCGACCCCCCAGCTTCACCTGAGGGCCCTAGTGTACTGCCCCCCGTGTTGTAAAGCGACCTGACCGCCCGCAAAGCTCTGTGGCCCGCCATCTTTACACAATCACCTACAAGACATAAACATTAAGATCGGATTAGATGGATCATAAACAAGACATTATTATAAAGAGATGCAAAATAAATAAAGCATAATTAAAAAATAACATAATATTACATGTATTAGAAATAATCATCCCCATCGGGATTAGCTGGATCATAGCTCTCATCATCACTATCAGCCATGTCGAAATGTTCAACACTTTCCAAAGGAGTAACTATGTCATCATTGCCATTGCCAATATGTAATCCTTCAAGTAACGCCAAGTCCTTCGCATTTTCCACCTCATCCCCCTCGTCCACATCAACATCCATTTTATTGTCTACTTCCATTTCCATAGCTCCGGTTAAGTCAATCTCAAAAGTCCCTTGTAGACCCTCTTCTTGATAGAACTCTCCATCATATGTGTTTGGGTCGAAGTTGTAGTCTTCGGCGTTTGGGGAAGGTGCTTTACCGTGCGGTGATACCTTGTGCACAATATCCCAACCCTAAAGACGAGGGTCCCTTTGGCACGAGTAGGGGAGATAATAAACTTGTGTGGCCTGTTGAGCCACAATATAGACATCCTTTCTGCCATAGATGGAATCCTGTCGAATTTCTACTAGCCCAAGGGAAGGACTTCGTCTTGTTTCTTGAGGATCAAACCAATGGCATTTGAATACGACAAGGTTAAGAGGTTTACGACCATGAAACCTAAGTTCGTATATTTCTTCAATTCTTCCATAATACTCGGCCCCGTCAAGGCCGCCAGTAAAAACTCCGGAATTCGTGGTTCTTCGATTGGGCCGGCTCTGCTCGTGTCTTGTTGTGTGAAATCGGTATCCATTCACATCATAACCAGAAAATGACTTGACCCTATGTTCAAAGCCATTGGCAACCTGTCTCAACTCTGGATTCATAGTCAAATCGGTTTGGCTCTGCAAGGTCAAGGAGGATAGATCGTTAAATTGGAATGTACAAGCAACTGGGAATGTGAATCGGCGAACGAGCTAAATTGCATAGTACCTTTTGTTTGAACCAAGAAATAAAATCGGAGATTCCATTTCCCGCACCCTGATGAAGAATGGTGTCACGTTCTTGCGGGGTAGGTTCCCTTAATAGATGCCAGTTCTCATTAATAAACTCCCTGTAACAACGAGAAACAAGGAGGTTGGATGCAGAATGTTGACGGCATATTAATTAACAAGTTCGTGCAAGAAGCCACTTACTGCATGTACGGCTCCATTTCGGTAAGATTAGTGAACACATATATAATGATTGTGAGCCAATCTTTGTTTTTCAACAACAATGAGGTCGCATCACTCGCACTTCCAAGTTGCCCTTGGAAAAGGCTGAGTTTTGATTCATTTTCACCAGCATTGTAACGAGGGGGTCGATTATGCACGCTAAGAAGCTTGTCACCATAGTATGCTTGTGTGAAGTTAGTAACCTCCTCTAGAACGAATGCCTCCGCCATGGAAGCCTCGATTTTGCATTTGTTTCTGCATTTCTTCCAAAGAACCTTTAGACATCTCTCGATTGGATAGCACCAACGGGCTTGCACGGGCCCCCCCATTCGTGCCTCATACGGGAGGTGCAGAATCAAATGCTGCATCGGGTTGAAGAAACCGGGTGGAAAGATCATCTCCAACTTACAGAGCAACACAGGTGCTATTTTTTCCAATTCTGCAACCACGCTACGAGATAACTCCTTGGCACAAAGCTGGCGGAAGAAATAGCTCAACTCGGCTAGCGTCTTCCACACATGCTCAGGGACATAGCCTCGGAGCATCGCCGGAAGAAGACACTCAATCCATATGTGATAGTCATGACTCTTCAGGCCGTTGATTCACAAGGTAGATAAGTTCACTCCCCTCCTCAGATTCGCTGCATACCCACCAGGGAACATTAATGTTTTGAACCATTCTAATACTTCTCTCTTTTGTTCCGGTTTCAATCTGTAATCGGCCTTAGGCCTTGTCCATTTCTTGCCGCTTCTAGGAGGTTGCATGTGTTGCTTTGGTCTATCACATATCGTTGCCAGGTCCAGTCTTGCCTTTACATTGTCCTTCGTCTTATCCTTAATGTCCATGATCGTTGCCCAAAGCGCCTCGGCAACATTCTTCTCGATGTGCATTACATCAATGTTGTGTGGAAGAAGAAGGTCGTTATAATAGGGGAGCATCAACAAGGGCGACTTATGAGTCCACATATGCTCCTCACCATATCCCACGAACCTACCATCTTTTTCATTGATCCGAAGAGCATCTATCTGATCATGAACCTCGGCACTGGTCATCATCTGTGGTGCGGGGTCTATAACCATGACACCTTTAGTAAAGTTCTTGATGTCTCGTCTGAATGGATGCTCAGCAGGGAGGAATTGTCGATGTTTGTCGAACACGGAATATTTGCCACCCTTCTGCAGCCAATTGAATTGCAGAGCTGCCTTGCACAAGGGGCATGGAAACTTCCCGTGAACACACCAAGCGCTGAATATCCCATATGCTAGGAAGTCATGCATGGAGTATTGATACCAAACATGCATGTTGAAGTTTGTCTTTGTAGCTCGATCGTATGTCCATACACCATGGTCCCAAGCATGGACCAGTTCATCGAACAAAGGCTCCATGAACACACCCATGTTATTCCCAGGGTGTTCTGGAATTATCAACGACAAGAACACATTCTGTCGTTGGAAGGAGACGCCAGGGGGGAGATTGAGAGGGATAACAAACACGGGCCAACAAGTGTATGGGACAGCCATCATTCCATAAGGATTGAACCCATCTGTTGCCAGTGCAACACGCACATTACGTGCCTCCCCACTTTTGTTATGATGAATGTTATCAAAGTGATGCCATGCTTCACCATCGGCTGGATGTACCATCTTCTCAGGACTGTATCTTTTTCCATTTTTGTGCCATATCATCTATTTCGCGGACTCCTCTGTCATGAATAACCGTTGGATCCTTGGTATGAATGGAAGGTACCGTAGGATTTTCATGGGGTACGGACTCTGCCTCTTCTCACCATCACCAAAGTCTACCTCCAGATACCTAGAGGATTTACACTTTGGACAGTACTTTGCATCCACGTGTGCTTTTCCAAAGAGGACGCAGCCCTTCGGACAAGCATGTATCTGCTCATACGGCATCTTAAGTGCACGAAGGACCTTCTGCGATTCGTACATGTTCTGTGGCAGAAGGTGACCGGTCGAAAGGATGGAGCCAATAACTGTCAACATTTCATCAAAGTTCTCTCGACTGAGGTTGAACTGGGACTTTAAGGCCATTAAGCGTGAAATGCCATCAAGCTTTGAAATCTGTGTGTGGCCATGAAGGGGTTTCCCTGCTGCAGACAACATGTCGTAATACGCCTTTGCGCTTGCTTCTGGCTCCTCCTCCTCCTCCTGCTGCCTATGTCCGTTAGCGAAGTATGCTTCGTGAAAGTCATCTAACCAAGCTGCTACCCCGGCATCAGCATTGTAATCCTCGACACGTGGTCTCACCACCTCCTCTCTCACACGATCGGCTTCACCGTGGTGGGTCCACTAGGTATAGTTTTTCGTAAATCCATGCCTAGCCAGATGTGAAGTCATCACCTCCTTTGTCTGCCTCTTTCTGTTCTTACAGTTGATGCAGGGACAAAAAACGGCACGCGCTCCGGGAGCCTGGTCAAATACTTGCTTGATGAAAGCCTCGGTCTTGTCGACCCATTCTCTGGTAATCTCACAGGTGCTCCGGCGGCCCGAGTACATCCACTCACAGTCATCCATCCTCTAACATATATATCACCAAGTAATAAATATAACCATGGACTTGCATCTACACGTCGTTCCTACCATCTAATAGGTAAGGATAGGTCCTAATCCCACCCGAGGATGCGTAGATGGTGTTAGTTCCCATGGTCTGGTCCTATCCGAAACAGAATTTCGGCAGCACCTCCCCGCTGTTCTCCAAATACACGTCCCGACAGGGAGATTGTGTATCCGGAGAACAATAGGAAGGTACTGTCGAAACTCTCTCTCGGATCGGAGCAGACCATGAAAACTAACACCATCTGCGCATCCTCGGGCTGTCCAAAAAACGTGGACAATTCGAAACAGATACGATTATTGATATGCAAAGATCTGCATATTTCTAACCGTATCGGAGTTCGAATGGGAGACACCAAACTGGGTTACGTGGAGATACATGACCAGGACAAAGAAAGAGTGGTTATACCTTAGGTGGCGGTGAAGTCAGGCTAGCGGGGCCGTGGCGGGTCGGTGCAGTGGCGAGGCGACGCGGTGCGGGTAGACCTGGGGACACCGGGGTACTCCGACTCGGCTCCTGCAAAAAGAAAGAAAGAAGCAAAATAACGTCAACTCAAAAATTCGGCAGCATCTCCCCTGAACGGTGAGGTTTCCAAACCTGAAAGAAAACCACGGCACGATGGCCGACAACCACATATATATCAAGGAACCACATGCAGCTTAATTATCAACTACTACTACTCTAACTACTACAACTACTACTACACTAACTACTACTACCACTACTAATATGTTATTTTTTCATTTGTTTCTAAATCTGAATTTTGCTCTCGTACACATAAAAAAAGGAAGGAATAATGAACTTCGTATGTTAGGATCACAAATTTAGTGAGAAATGAAGCTTCTCTAGAACTGGATTTGCTGATATAGACTGAGGTGCCCTGGATTTGCTGATGCCCAAAATATAAACGCAATTAGACAGCTGTGCTGATATAGACTGCTGTACTGATAGTTATTTAAATTTAATTGCATTTTATATACATAGCATAAAGCTTAATACTGCTGATTATGTTGACACAAAAAAATCTGAAATGATTAGTTCTGAGAAGAAATAGATTATGCGAGCGTGCTGCTTAGTTCAGTAGAATAACACAAACATGACCCCACGACGTCCAGTGTCCATGGCTGCTGTTTTTTTTTTGTCTGGTGGGACGTGGGAGGTGGCCAAGTGTAGCTAATATATTTGAAGAAATTTGTTGTTGCTCATCCAATGTATAAAAATTCAGGCATGGGATGGTGAATCGAGCAGCAAGAGTAACAAAAGAAAAGATGCATACACTCATCCAACGTAAATGAGATGAGAATTTGTGTACCTGTGTGAGCCGGAAGAGCTTAATGAAGCACAAACTCTGCAGAGATTCCCTTGTTGGCAAATCGTCGAGCACCTTTGGAGCTACAGCGCAATCGCGAAATCATGAAACCTGATAGGATCATAGGAGAAAGTAGGAGGCGCTTAAAATTAGAACGGACGCTTGCCTGGCCACTTGCCTGAATGGAGGGTGGTGGCAGAGATGAGAACGTGAGGATTTTCTCGGCGGGAGATTCTGTGCCGCCGGGAAGGAGAACAGGCACGAGTTCCTGCTGGGAAGGAGAAAAGACCGATCGATGGCAGTGAGAAAACTCCTAACCGATGGTGTGTATGTTGACGTGGGCTGCGGCGGCGGCGAGGCTCGGGCGGAGCGGCGGCGGCAGCGCGCGCGGCCGGGCGTGGCGGGCTGCGGCGGCGGCAGGGCTGCGGCCGAAACGGTTCACCTTGCGCGGCTTGCGGGGCTGCGCCGAAACGTTTAAGTGGTGAAGCCACTTTGCCGAGAGCCAGATCTGGGAGGCTCTCGGCAAACCTTCCCCTTTGCCGAGAGCCCCCAGATCCGGCTCTCGGTACAGTTATTTTTTTTCAAATTTCGTTCGAATTTTTTAACTAGCTAACTGCACAAAAAAATATAAAAAAAATAAAAATCATTATTTGCCGAGAGTAGCTCTCGGCAAACCTCTTCGTCGAGAGCCAGCTCTCGGCAAACCATTGATCCAGGCTAGGTAAAAAAAAAGAAATCTGCGCCGAGAGCAGGCCCAGTTGCTCTCGGCAAAGAAGCTTTGCCGAGAGCAATCCCCTGAAGCTCTCGGCAAAGAATATCCAAAAAAAATTAATAAATAGCAAACGGCTCCGGAAAAATACGAAATTTTGCCGTGTTGCAACTTATGCTCTCTAATGGCTATACAAAAAGTTTGGAACTCCGAAACTAATTCGACCGTGACATTGTTTGAAAATCCTAATGGATCCTTCTCAACTTTATGAAACTTATTCGGAGATATCTCAGATTGTAAGAATCATACGCAACCACTTGCGCGAAACATTTTCAATTTTTTACCACAGCCTCCAAGTGTGATACCATGACTTCATTGCAAATATCACAATTTTCCGAATTCGTTTCCTTTTATTAAGAATTTTTAAATCGTTCGGCGACATATGTTCGTGGTCTTCGATTCGTAAAATAAAAGGTGAAAAAAACGTCAACAAGATGTTATTTGCCCCCAATAATGCATAAATAGCATGAATATCATTTTCTACTTAATTTGTTCCCGTGTTTAAATCAATCGCTGTTCAAATTTTAATCGATTAAAAAAACTCCTTGAAATGCAATTAATTAATTATATATAGCAAATAATTACAAAAATACACAAAAATTTAATATTGAGTACAACCTGTAGTATGTGTATAGAGAAAAAAAGTTTGGAGCATATGAAAGAAAAAACAATTTAATTGGAGAGAGTTAGGAGAAGAGAAACACATGCACATGAAATATAGAAACCACGTTTGCCGAGAGCCTGGGAGGGGCTCTCGGCAAATATTTTAACTAGCTAACTGCACGAAAAAATATAAAAAAAATAAAAAATCATTATTTGCCGAGAGTAGCTCTCGGCAAACCTCTTCGCCGAGAGCCAGCTCTCGGCAAACCATTGATCCAGGCTAGGTAAAAAAAAAAGAAATCTACGCCGAGAGCGGGCCCAGTTGCTCTCGGCAAAGAAGCTTTGCCGAGAGCAATCCCCTGAAGCTCTCGGCAAAGAATATCCAAAAAAAAAATTAATAAATAGCAAACGGCTCCGGAAAAATACGAAATTTTGCTGTGTTGCAACTTATGCTCTCTAATGGCTATACAAAAAGTTTGGAACTCCAAAACTAATTCGACCGTGACATTGTTTGAAAATCCTAATGGATCCTTCTCAACTTTATGAAACTTATTCGGAGATATCTCAGATTGTAAGAATCATACGCAACCACTTGCGCGAAACATTTTCAATTTTTTACCACAGCCTCCAAGTGTGATACCATGACTTCATTGCAAATATCACAATTTTCCGAATTCGTTTCCTTTTACTAAGAATTTTTAAATCGTTCGGCGACATATGTTCGTGGTCTTCGATTCGTAAAATAAAAGGTGAAAAAAACGTCAACAAGATGTTATTTGCCCCCAATAATGCATAAATAGCATGAATATCATTTTCTACTTAATTTGTTCCCGTGTTTAAATCAATCGCTGTTCAAATTTTAATCGATTAAAAAAACTCCTTGAAATGCAATTAATTAATTATATATAGCAAATAATTACAAAAATACACAAAAAATTAATATTGAGTACAACCTGTAGTATGTGTATAGAGAAAAAAAGTTTGGAGCATATGAAAGAAAAAACAATTTAATTGGAGAGAGTTAGGAGAAGAGAAACACATGCACATGAAATATAGAAACCACGTTTGCCGAGAGCCTGGGAGGGACTCTCGGCAAATATTTGCCGAGAGCAGCGCTCGGCAAACAGTTTTGCCGAGAGCCATAACGGTGGGGCTCTCGGCAAAGTGGTGACGCCGTCAGGGCAAGTCACGGCGATGGGCCCACGGCAATGTTTTGCCGAGAGCCTGATTTTGCCGAGAGTGCGGCCCACGGCAAAGGCCCATTTTGCCGAAGGTCATTTTTTGCCGAGCGGGGCTCTCGGCAAAATGGCCCACTTCGCCGAGAGTTGTTGTTTGCCGAGATGCAGGCCCACGGCAATCTTGTGAGTTCCCGACGGCCCGTGTTTGCCGAGAGCGGCGCTCAGCAAACGGTTTCTTTGCCGAGATCCCGCGTTTTTGCTCTCGGCAAAAATCGCGGCTCTGGGCAAAGGACGTTTTTCCGGTAGTGCGCAGCAACACCGCGCGCGCGTCACCGTGGCGCCCCCACATCGTGAGCCACCGCAGCGACTCCGGCATAAACAGCACCCCGGCGGCGATGAACACGGGTGGGATCACGCCGATCCCATACATGACGCGGCACCCGAGGTGCACCGGCAGGCCGGCGAACGCGTAGTTGGACACGTAGCTGAGCAGGATGCCGACGTTGATAAAGATCTGCACGAGTGAAATCACTATACACCTTGATTCGGAATCAGCTAGCCAACATGTGGATCAGAGGACGCCACGCAATTATGATCGCTGTATCCAAAACGCAGACGATACGTACGTCAAGCATGGATGACAGGACGCCGCGCGTGGACGCCGGCGAGATCTCGGCGTTGTACACGGGGGCGACGACGCGGGCGAACCCGGCGCCGACGCTGGTGACGAAGCGCGCCGCCATGACCGCGGCGAAGCTGGCGCTCAGCGACATGGCGAGCGCGCCGGCCATGCGGAAGGCGTTGGCGAGCACGAGGGTGCGGCGGCGGCCCAGGTG
>NC_089588.1:113811970-113836603 GCF_019320115.1 Miscanthus floridulus | reverse complement strand
AGCAGCAATGCGGGATTCCTGCCTTTCTTCTCCTGACAGCAGCACTAGTTCTTGTGTTGAACCTAGCACATTGCCTACTACCTTGTTCCTTCCACTTGATGAAAATGACTGCTGCGATAAAGAGCAAGTGCAATGTCAGAACACTGGTGCTGTTTGGTGCTTTGATCACCAGAGTCAGGTCTTTGCTCCATTTTTTAGTGGAGTTACAAGTAACAAGAGGGCATGTCTTATGGATGAGAATAAGAAGAGTAAGAATTCTAAGAAACCCCGAACCATTGCCTTGGTAAGTGAAGTTTGATTTTGTACTCCGACTTTTATGACATTATGTGTTGTTGAAAAGAAAAAGGCTGTTCTGACCCTTTGGTGCAATTTTTGTAGGCATCAAGGACAAGTTCAATTGCTCCTGCTGATGAGATTAACACTGAGCTTGTCAATCAGAGCTGTTCCTGGAGCTGCAGCTCTGAAGATGATTCAATTGGTGCGTGTGAAGAATCTATTGTTCTGAAACAAAGTACCAGTTCAAGATGTCGTAGTCGGTCCTCGAAGGATTTACAGAGCCTTTACGCAAAGGTCAGAAATACTTAATGCTAATTTCGCAATGATCACTGAATCTGCAGTTTTTGTTTTCTGATGGCTTAGTCATACTATATAACAGAGGAGAAGAGAGAGGATCAATGAAAGACTAAGCACGCTGCAGCAGCTAATTCCTAATGGCACCAAAGTAAGTTCTTTTCTTTTGTATTTAGTGATCAACTTTTTTGCTATCAAATTGTGTTTTCAAAGGCCCAGCAATTTGCGCAAACTTTTGTGTGAACACTGAAGATAAGTTGTTCTCTTGCCTTTGCAGGTTGACATGAGCACTATGCTGGAGGAAGCAGTTCAGTATGTCAAGTTCCTGCAGCTGCAAATAAAGGTAGTTTTTTTGTGTCCTAGTTAAGTCAGATCAACATTGGAAAAAACTTTAGTTCACAATTCTAGTTCTCCATCATGCGCAACATTAACCTGTACAGATCATTGTTACATATTAGGTTTGGGAGAACAGAGCATTGTATACTCTGCATTTAAAAATACTAATTCGATGTGCAGGAGCATGCCTCTCATTTACCTTCCCTTTTTTTTCCGTAACAGCTCCTGAGCTCTAAAGATACATGGATGTACGCACCTCTTGCCTATAACCACATGAGCATGGACCTCAGTCTAAATGTTGCTGTGAAGCAATCATGACCGTCCGAAAAGAGTTGTATGAACTGATCAGATGGGAGCTAGAACACATTGCAAGGTCCATCTTTTCATAAATCTGTAATTAGCCCTGACTTTACATTCTTCAGTTGCTTCTTGCAAGTATGAGCAAGAAGTTCTTTTGAAATAAAAATTGGACCATGGGTTCCCTTGTCATATGAGATATCGACAGTTCACGGAAATGGGAATTTTTCTAGGGTGCATTTTTTTTTATCATGGATCAAACTTTAGCCACAGTTGCTGTTGCAAGTAGAAGGAGCTGATGTGTCCAAGGTTTTCATTTTCGGAAATTAAAATTTATCGGGGGTCACAGATAAAGAGGATAAATAGGATATATCGAAAATATCGGACCAAATTCAAATAAAATTTAATTTGAATTTAAGTAAATTTAAATAAATTTAAACAAAATTTGTACGAAAAAGATAGATATTTTCTTATCGGCGCCTATGGATAAAAAGGATATATCGGAAATATCAAGAGATTTCGGCCGAAAAAGAAAACCATGGATGTGTCTCGATGACACAAAAGTTTCCGTTGTAATCGCAAAAGGAAACAGATCAAAAAAGGAAGCAAAAAAAAAATGTCTCCTGTATAAGAAGAGAAACTGAAACCAGAGAGTGTCAGGACAAGGGACTAGTGCTATCAGCACGATGATAGTGGATCATGACTTGTTTGAGGGCAATGGATCACCAAAGTTGCACCAATCATTTGGCATTGTGCTATGCATGCCATGGCTACCCATCATGACATTGAAGTGGTCTATGTTTGTTACATGGGTTCCTGCTAGAAAAGACATGGTTTCACTACTTATTTGGCGCACCACATTTCCTCTTGTAGTCTTCTAGCAAGGCCAGTCTTACACAGCTCTTGCAGTTGCAGTGTTACATATATAGGAGGTTGATGCAGAGTAACTAATTGCCGGTTGCAGTATGTATTATTGATCTCACAAAGGTAACTGCTTTGCATTCAGTAAAGATAACTTCTTTGTTAAGGGACCAAAACCTTATCTGACTGGTTCATAACTTCTTTGTTAAGGGATCAGAACCTAATCTAATTGGTGCTGAGCTGTCCAATGCGTGCATGTCTGAGCACCATGGAACCTTTTTTTTCCTTTTATTTAGTTGAACAACATTTGGCATGCACTAGACAAGGGTGAAGACGGCTATGCGCTTGATGAGTGTTTGCTGACAAAGGGGACCTCTGATTGCCTAACGCGTCACTCGTGCCCTTTTCCTGACTTCAGTACTTCACCTTTTGTGCGTATTTTTTTTCACTCCAAGCATTATTTGGACGATTATTTTATTTTTCACTCAATGCTAGCTTGGAACATTCAACTATGTAAACCAGAAATACTTGGCCACCGCACCCCTTTGATGCTTGTTTCTGGAAAAAAAAAAATTGTGTGGGGGAATATCCCCACCAGGCACCCATGGCTACCTATCGTGGGTTCATGTCATGTGTCCATGCATAATTATCCAATGCTGTGCTCATGTGTGGGTGGGGATAGTCTCTAGCCAATTTTTTCTCTAGCTTTCACTGGCTTTGACCGCCATACTTGCCTAATAAGCATGCTGACTTATATTGGGCCTACCTGTCAGGACCGCCCTCTCCCCTATCCTCCCCAACTAGGGAGGCTAGCGGGGGCCATGACCCGCCTAACGTCTAATTGTTTTTTTGAAGAACCCTGTTGCAGCCTACTTCTAGAATTAAATTGTTTCCATTCTCTAATGACAGATGTGTCAAAACCCAGAAAGGCAGGCAGCCACATAAATTTGAACCTCGACAAATCCTAGTGTTCATGAAGAAGCTGAATGCATTATGTAGATTCTTTATGGAAGAAGGGGAACAATAGAACGGGCTATGAGCTTATCAATTGGGTTGGTCTAATGGCATTCAGAAACTATATTAGGAAGGGCAAAACGTCCTATTATGTTGCCTAAGAACCGACTAGCTCGACGCGCTTCGTTCCCTGATTTCTCAGCAACATAATATAGTGAATCGCCACAGTCGATCTTTATATCTACTTTATACCTATGTGTACAATGAAAATGTCGTACCTTAATTTGCCCTGGCCCATATTTTTTTAGTTCCACCACTGACTAGTTGTAGTAATTGCATATATTTTTGTTATCTACCCGCATAAATTTGTTGTTCCTGTAATATGTCTAGCAAAGCATTTAGTTTTTTAGGAAAAGAAAGCTCCCCCCCCCCCCCCCCCCCCCCCCCCCAAATTTTTTCAAACTGATTAAAGAACTTAGTTTTTTTCACAAAAAGAAATTTTATTTCAGTCTCTATACGAGTTATGCACCAACCAATCTTTATTACAATTTAGTCTCTGGCTACATAAAAGCATGCTCTCAAAAAGCAACACTAACAAACGAGAGACATAGTCTAGACAACAATTCTATTAGGCGACAACCATCCATGCTTGACGATGATATCTAAACATGTCTAGTACGTAGCCCTAAAAATAACTTGCAAATAAGGGTGCATTCTTTTCTTTTTCTTTTTCTTTTATCGAAGACCGCGCCATTTCTGCTCAACCAAATATAGAGCCCGTTTGGTCGGGCTCCGAGCGGCTCCGACTCCTCTGACTCCTCCCCTGTTCATCTCCTGTAGCGACACTGTTCACCGGAGCCGTTTTTCTCTCTCCTCCTTTCCTCTCTCACTGACAGCGCCGGAGCCGGAGAAGCTCGTTTTTTGGCTCCTCCGGCTCCAGCTCCTGCGCGCTACAGTTGCGCTACAGTGTGGGAGCCAGAGCCGGCGGGAGCCCGGCCAAACGCGCCCACAGTAGTCTGCAACGCTACCAACTGAGGAGAGCTACAGCATGTTCGTTTTGCTGTAGTTTGTCGTAAATGATCATAAATTTTCAGCCGGAACAGTATTTTTCACTCACACAAACCAGCCAACAGTACTTCTTCACGAACCAGCAATGATACGAACTAGCCAACCGAACAGGCTGCTAGTAGGTTCCATGAGCAGTGACGCAAGCATTTTGCGTGCCTTTAGCTCGTTGATTCCAGCAAGAAAGCGCATCACCTTTTTTTTTTTTTTGGCCCTGCCGAACGAACTTGGAAAGCATCTCATTATTAAGATACCAAAGAATGAATCCAAAGAAGAGTCCATGCACGCATGCAACTTATCTCGACAGGAATTCAGGTTCACTGAACCTGCCCACAATTTTTAACCACCAAAAGGCGGCACGACAGGAGGTAAATTACTCCCGTCCACTTCAAAATGGCTGTTTTCCGTTTCTAGAGCTTCCCAAAAACGCATCTTTAAGGCTTGTCTGACTTGAAATTGGCAAGTACTGTACACCCTAATAATAAAGGAGTACTCTACGTAATCGCATTATTGCTTCGTGCTGTACAAAATTCTTCACTGTGCAAACAGCCCCATGTGGGCTGTGTCTTAAATTCAGCTGAAGCGCATGCATTTTTTTCTCGCGACACGGAGCTTTCACAAGAAATTTTAACAAACTGGATGTACAAAAATCTCTACAAATTAAACGAATTGAATCCCAGTAGAACCTGCTAACAAAGTAAACGCCGTGTTTCCACAGTGGAGCTTGAAGCATGCAAAGCAAGCCATGGTGTTGTGACACGGTGACATGAAACTTCACAGAAGCTGATGTTTGCATGTTGACATGGTTTCCCCTATAAATAGCTTGGACCGATCGCTCTCTCATCACAAGCTTGGCATGCCACGTTGCCACGGTGGCACACACATCTGTACACCGATCGTCGAGCCCGTGTCTGTCCGTCCGTTCGTATATATATAGGCGTTCGATCGAGCGCGACGGCCACCAAACCCCGCCACGTTTCCATTGCGCCGGCCGGCCACCATGCTCGCGAGGGCTCCTCCACGTCCATGCTCCACCGGCGGCGAAGTTGCCGGCGACGAGCAGAGCGCGTGGTGGCTTGCACAAGGAGCAGCGAGGTGCCCGGGACGACCAAGAGCCGCCGCCGGCGTCAGGATGGTCGCGGCGAGGCCGGGGCCCAGGACGACGACGGTCGTGGCAGCGGCCGCTGGCGAGAGGAGGACGGCGGCGGGGTCCGAGCCGGCGTCGGCGCCGGCAGAGGCAGCTAATGGGTCGTCGTCGGCCGTTGCAGGTACGGTACCGATGGCAACGTACTGATTCCATTTCCTTTTTGCAAAAGAGAGAATCTGTTTCTTGTGTTTGGTTAGGTGGTAGCAGGAAATGGAAACCCAGATTATGGAATCGTTTATTCTGCTCATTCACTGCAGCAGGAGGATTAAAAAAAATTTGACCCACGTTAATAACCGGCAATTAAAAACGACAGTGCACATAAAGAAGCTCCTCTCTACCGTACTACCGTACTAATTAATCTTTCAACAGTTTCATTTATGAAGGCAATTAATACTGTTCCTGCAGGAACCATGTATGTACTTTTGCAATGCTCCGTTCCCGTCTTGGAATGTGAATAATGAAATCATGCACCTAGGTTAATTATTTTCTACCAGCGAAAACATTTGATTTTCTACAGTTTCCCCAATCCGGCAAGACCGCGTGAACACAACACAGCCATACTGAAATCATGCACCTAGGTGAGCAGGGTTTTCAGTCATCTTCAGGGATAGATACCGGATGACCCATACATGGTGAACACATGACCTATTTTAGTGTATTTGAACAGCCCTGAATCCCTGATACGTATCGCATTCGATTGCGATTCCTACGAACAAATCAATGTAGTAAGGGTGTGTTTAGTTCGCGAAATGAAATTTTTTTGATGTCACATAAGATGTTTCGGGATGTCGGAAGGGGTTTTCGGATACTAATAAAAAAACTAATTACATAACTCGCCTAGAAACTGCGAGACGAATTTACTAAGCCTAATTAATCCACCATTAGCGCATGTTAGTTACTGTAGCACTTATGGCTAATCATGGACTAATTAGTCTTAAAACATTCGTCTCGCGATTTCCAACCAAACTGTGCAATTAGTTTTTTTCGTCTATATTTAATACTTCATGCATGTGCCGTAAGATTCATAGTTTGGGGTGAAATTTTTTACAACTAAACCAGGCGTAACCGAAATGACTGCAATTTATTACTAGAGTCCGTGACGCTGACAGCGAGCTGAGCTGTTATTGCCACCACACAGTCCTCTGTTCACTGCGACCAGGGCTCGGACAGAGTACAGACAGACCATCACAAGCCTGCAGTTCTGGGGATCTGTTGCTGAATACATATATACAATACAAGCAACAAAATGTGTCCCAAGCCTTGCTTGAATTATTTGAAATTGTAGACCAGTAATTCCATTGTTGCTTTCGTACAAAATTCATTCAGCAAGAGTCTACTTAGAGCACGAGAGTTTCTCATGCAACTCAGGAATTTCAATTTCGAATCGTACGTACAAGAATTGTTGATTCATCCCAGACTACGCTTGTGCATACGGTCCTTTTTCCCTACTACCGAATCGCTGGTGCAGACAAGTCAATTTTCAAATTGTACAAGAACTCAGCATAAAGAGGGCAGTACTGGCGCTTGGACGTTCGGACTGACGTCCATGGCTGCTGCACGCTCGCGCTAGGTGGGGACCGCCTGTGCCGCTTCCCGCACCTGCAGCCGTGCAACGCTCCTTCCCTCCGCTTCCCATACGCATGCACGCCGCCCTAGCATCTGCAACAGGCGGCTGTTGCGGGTGAGTCACATTGCAACACGTACAACATCCGATCTATTTTTGAAAAATCTAGATGAAACTTTTGCAACATGCGTCTGAAGAAAGATGAAACACTTGAAATATGCGTCTGGAACACTTGTGAAAACACCTAAAAACACTTGAAAAGATAATGAAAAACATATGCAACATCCTGATAAAAACACTTGTAAACATATGTGTAAAACATACGCAACATTTAAATAAAAACACTTGTAACATGCATCTGAAAAAATAGATAAAATATTTGAAAGAGTTACTTGCAACATACGTGTATAGCCATTGTAACATACGTGTATGGCCATTGTAGCATATGTAGTATCCCGATCTACTTTTACAACATCTATATAAAACACTTGCAATATACCTTTAAAACATCTGAAAAAACTAAAACATATGTTTTCAACATATGGGGAGAGAACGAGGCCGATCAATTTCGGCCGTCAGGGTGGGAGCCGACGGCGTGCGAGCACCACTAGCACCGGACGTGCTCATGGGTGCCCTTTGCTTGGAGACGACAAGAGGCGCCCCGGCACCTATGCCCAGCAGCCATCGGCAGGGGCAGCGGCGGCAACGCATGGGAACTCAGATTATTGAATCGTTTATTCCGTTCTTTCCCTGCAGCAGGAGTTTTAAATATTTTGACTCACCTTATTAACCGCCAATTAAAAACGACAGTCCACACATAAAGACAATTAATACCGTTCCTGCAGAAACCATGTGGATAATCATCTGTCTGTACTTCTGCAATGCTCTGTCTTGTAGTGTGAATACTGAAACAACCGAGGTTTCATATTTTCTACAGCATCAGTGAAAACATTTTCTGGAGTTCTCCATTCCGGCAAGAAAAAGACGAAAATTAATTAATGGCCTCAAAATTGGTTGATTAATTGACTGACGCAACAACACACGACACAGCCGTGCGCTAGGTGAAACAGAGATTTTCAGTCATCTTCAGGGATAGAAAATCAAACAAACCAGAGTATTCGCGTTCGATTGCGATTGCAACAAACAAACAGACAAACCAGAGTATCACACTGAATGTACGGAACGGAAACGATTGCAAATTAGTAGATTCCGTGACGTTGACAGCGATATGAGCTGTTATTATTGCCACCATTCACCACTCACCACACCACACTGTCTGTCCTCTGTTCGCTGAACTGAAACCAGGGCCGGTACATAGTACAGACACACCAAGAGAAGCACATCTGAAAGTTTCAGAAAAATCCTCTACTTCTGCGGATCTGTTGCTGAATACATACAATACAAGTTGCAAATTGTGTCCCAAGTCTCTACACAATGATTTAGCTCTGAGTGTAGTAATTATTACTATGACCGCAACGCATAAATCAGTTAGGAATCAAACGAAGGCTCTGCAAAACAGAGTTTTAGTGTCAGTGGGCAAGGGGATGAAGTGACACAAGTCGCTGTCTAGTAGTTCTATCATAATCCTCATCATTATAGTCCTTGTATCTTGGATCTCGATCGCTTTCGGTGTCCTAAAAGAACTGCATGGTTCAGTTCAGCATCGGGGGTTCAGCCTCAGTTTGTGGAAACTGTTGATCAGTTCGTGATCACTGTAGACCTTCATTTCCTTTTTGCAAAAGAGAGAATCTGTTTCTTCTGTTTGGTGGTAGCAGGAAATGGAAACCCAGCAGATCATTCACTGCAGCAGCAGTATAAAATAATTTGACTCACCTTATTAACCGCCAATTAAAAACGACAGTCTGTTGTACCACGTACTAATCACACAATAGTTTCATATATAATGACAGTTAATACTGTTCCCGCAGAAACCATGTGGATCATCATCATATCGGGCTGTACTTTTGCAGTGCTCTGTGATGCAACGTGAATACCGAAGCCACCGAAGTTAAATAGTTTCTACAGCATATTAGCGAAAACATTTTCTACAGTTCTCCATTCCGTCAAGAAAAGACCAAAATTAATTCGCCATGTTCGCTTGGCTTATAAGCCGTACTTTTTCAGCCAACGGATAGTATTTTTCTCTCACAATAAATCAGTCAGCAATAGTTTCAGTCGTGACTTATAAGCCAAGCGAACAGAGCAAATGGCCAGAGAATTGGTTGATTGATTGACTGACACAACACACGACATGTACAGCCGTACGGTAGGTAGTAGTACATATTCGTACAGCCCTGAATCCCTGATACTACGTATCGCATTCGGTTGCGATTGCAACAAACAAATCAGAGTATCACACTGAATGTATGGGACGAAAACGATTGCAATTTATTGCCACCACTCACTCACCACACACTGTCCTCTGTTCCAAGAAAACAGAGCAGGGCTGGTACAGAGTACATAGAGACACACCATGAGCAGCACAACACATCTGAAAATTTCAGAAACATCCTCTAGTTTTGAGGACATGTTTCTGAATACGCTTTTGCAGAATGTGTCCCAAGTCTACATCTACGCAATGACTTGCCTCTGCATGTATTTTCTAGTATGACTGAAACGCAGAAATCAGTTTGGAATCAAGGAAGGCTCTGCAATGCAGAGTTTCAATGTCAGTTGACAAGGGGATGAAGTGTGATGCAAGTCGCTGTCTAGGTAGTAGTTCTATCATAATCCTCATCATTATAGTCCTTGTACCTTCGATATCAATCGCTTTCGGTGTCCTAGAAGACCGAAAGAACTGCACGGTTCAGTTCCGGCTAATTTGCCATTTCTTAGCTGTGTTTATCTCTTTCACGTATACTGTTTTTGGATAACAAAGGGGTGGTGAGCGGTTTCAGAGTAACCAGAAAAACCTCGCTTTTTGCATGGTTATGCTCTTCCCGTGCAAACTGTGCCTTACTTATACATCATTGCTTCTCCTCTCATTGAAAAAAAAAGCTTCAGTTTCTGGAAACTGTTGGTCGGTTCGTGATCACTGTAGGCGTTCGTATCCAAAAGACAGCATGTTCAGAGCATTCTCCAGCCTGATTACTGAATGGACCTGACTGATTCAGTTGAGGATGCGCGTGAATTGAGGTTGATTGTGCTGTCAGTTCTGTATTAACAGTCCAATCCCCAAGGCGTAATTAACCTTGACATCAACTGGGATGATGTATACTGCCACTGGTGGGATCTTGTCAGTCCTTTGATTGATGGTACATTTACCAACGGATGAAAAAGTTGGTGACCGAATTATTGGTTGGGTGGTAGTACTGAGTTGTCAACTTGTCATATATCAAGTCCCCTTGATAAATTCCATTGGCCATATGACTCATCCATCACTACTTTATTTAGGCAAATCAAGAGCTGCCAGTTTTCTTCATGGTTGGCCCATCACAAAAAAGCACATTTTTTTTTCTAGAATGGAGCACTGTTTTTTTTCTTGGGCGTGAAGGTCGGAGAACTGATTTTTACTGAACTTGTTTTTTTACTAGCTTTGTTTAGTACCCTACTTTTGATGGAAATGTTAGTGAAGGTTAGGAATCAGCATGGTTGCAAAACTTTACTAGGGACAATAAACCTGATCATTTAAGATGAGTATGTTAAACATGACATAATTGACTTGCTTATCCTGAAAGCACTAGTCGTAATTATATATCAATATTTTCTTCATACTATGTTCAACATTCTGATTTCAAAAAAGATGTTCAACATTCTGAGAGATTCATGGGTTTGTAGGGATCAGCACGCTCTTGACTTCGACTGTTGGGAAATCGACAAATATCCTGTGGCATGACTGCCCCATTGGGCAGAACGAGAGACAGAATTTGCTGAATCAGAAGGGTTGTGTCGTGTGGATCACTGGTCTAAGCGGTTCAGGTCTGCATCAGCTGATCATATCCTATCTACATGTTTACAAACAGAATTTGCTGAGCCTTCGAAATTTAAGAATATCCTTACATCTATCACAGGAAAAAGCACGCTCGCATGTGCGTTGAGCCGTGAGTTGCACATTAGAGGCCATCTGACATACGTCCTCGACGGCGACAATCTCCGGCATGGGTTGAACCGGGACCTCAGCTTCAAAGCAGAGGATCGTGCTGAAAACATACGCAGAGTAGGTACGTTCTGTTTGAAATCTCTCTGCACTTGATCACCAGTTTCCTCGCAACTGAGCTTTACTACTGATTACTGTTTGTATGGTTCTTTTCAGGGGAAGTAGCAAAGCTATTCGCAGATGCTGGCCTGATCTGCATTGCTAGCTTGATATCACCTTACAGAAGTGATCGAAGCGCTTGTCGCAGTTTACTGCCAAAGTCTTCGTTTATAGAGGTATGCATGATCCACTTCCGGTGTTCCATGTCGGCAAGTCAAGTTGGAGATTTCTGCCTTCTTCCATATGGTACCTATTCTAGTTTCAGATTTTCAGTAAGAGAGATATATACAGCTCAGAGAAGTGCATTTCGTTCGGTAGGTGTTCCTAAATGCGCCGCTTGAAGTATGCGAAGCAAGGGATCCCAAAGGCCTGTACAAGCTTGCACGTGCTGGAAAAATCAAAGGTAATAAAGGAACCAACTGACTGTCGTTGTCTGGTTACTTGCAAAGCTTACCAATAACCAAGGGAAATCACCTACAGGTTTTACTGGCATTGATGATCCTTATGAACCACCATCTGATTGTGAGGTTAGCAGAAATCATCTACTACCAGAATTTATTCAGTGCCTCTGTACATTAAAAAGATGTTATGTTAGTACTGTTAGATACTGAAGAATTAATTAAAGTTTCCCAGTTCAAGGACAATATAATGACTTTTCAGTCCTCTTGTCTAATGAAAGATGAACAACTCGATCTTTGCAGATAGTGATCCAGTGTAAAGTTGGGGACTGCCCTTCACCTAAATCAATGGCTGATCAAGTTGTGTCATATCTTGAAACGAATGGTTTCCTCCATGACTAGACATGGATGTATATGTAACGCAACACATTTGTATATAGCAGCAATTGGGGTGGCACTGCCAAGGTTACCTATCTGAGTACCCGATGAATGCTAATAATTTATCTGGTTTCTTAAGTCAGATCGATAATTTGGTGCATGAGTTATCAAGAACTTGTTTATACTGTCCTCGCAAAGAAAAAGGAACTTGTTTATACTGGTCTTAGATTGCACACATGTACAGGGTGACGTGTTCCTGACTTGCTGCTTGTGATGCAATGCAAAGTGTGGACTGTGGAGGATGATTTGTTTGAGACACTGCTGGCAGTGTAATATGGTTGCGTCGTTGCTCTTTAACACGAAACAAGAAATGGCTGTGTCAAAGAAAGAGTGCAGCCTGACAGAGTTGCTTAACCGTCCATGCTTGACAAAATTTATTGTAGGTGTTCATTCATATGGGACCAATATTTTCTTTGGTTTTTAAGTTTCCATGATCTCCATAAAAATACTTTCACCAAACAAGCTATATGTAACTTTACTGACGTATGAACCTTCCGAAAGGCTGATTTCAAAAAAATCATATGTAACAATGACCGATCATGACCTATGTTATATTTATTGGCCCCGTTCGTTTTGTTACGAACGACGTATAGGAATATGAAGTAAAGAATCAAGCCACAGAGGAGATACACGATTTAACGTGGAAAACCCCTTCGATGTGAAGGGGAAAAACCACGGGCACCAGCCAGCAACAATCTCACTATCTCAAGAGTTTTGGGTTACACGCCTATGGCGGCTTACAAGAGAATTCAGTCTCTACGAAACCCTAGCAAGGGTGTATATACCGTACCGTACCGCTACGCTCCGGCCCAAGCCTCCGGCGACGGGCCTCCGCTTCGCTCCGTCAGAAGCCTGGCCTATATCCTGGAGTGAATTTGGAACAACTCCAACAAACTCCACCTTGAGACAAATTCATCTTGTATCATAAATCAACCCTTCATCCTGAACATAACAAAGATAGAAAAACCACTGGTGCCAACAATAGTCTCTTGGACTATCCAATTAAACCAACTAAGCTTGAGCACAGCTCAAACTTAGCAACAGGAACATGCTTTGTCATCATATCAGCAGGATTATCATGAGTACTAATCTTGCATACCTTCAGCTTACCTTCTTCAATCACATCACGCACAAAATGATACTTGATATCTATGTGCTTAGTTCTCTCATGGAACATCTGATCTTTAGTGAGGTAAATTGCACTTTGACTGTCACAGTGCAAACTTATGTAAGATTCAACTCCACAAAGCTCAGCGTACAAACCTTTCAGCCAAATTAATTCTTTGCACGCTTCACAAATAGCCATATATTCTGCTTCAGTAGTAGACAAAGCAACAACTGACTGTAAAGTAGCCCTCCAACTCACAGCACAACTGCCAACAGTAAACACATAACCTGTAAGTGATCTTCGCCTGTCCAGATCAGCAGCATAATCAGAATCCACATAGCCAATAAGACCCTTATCAGTTCTTCCAAACTTTAAACAGGAATCTGCTGTGCCTCTGAGGTACCTGAAAATCCACTGAACTACCCTCCAATGTTCTTTGCCAGGATTAGACATATATCTACTAACAAGACTCATAGCATATGACAAATCTGGACGAGAGCAAACCATGTCATACATCAAAGACCCAACAGTACTAGAATAAGGAACCCTTGACATGTATTCAATCTCTGCATCTGTACTAGGACACTGAGCAGCTGACAACTTAAAGTGAGGTGCAATAGGGGTACTAACAGCCTTAGCATTTTGCATGTTGAAACGCTGAAGAACTTTCTTGATATAATTTTGTTGACTAAGAAATAGCAAACCAGATTTTCTGTCTCTACTAATTTCCATACCAAGAATTTTCTTAGCACTACCAAGATCTTTCATATCAAAACCACTACTCAATAGCTTCTTTAACTTAGTGATTTCAATCTTACTCTTGGCAGCAATCAGCATATCATCAACATATAACAGCAAATATATAGGTGATCCATTAACATGCTTGATGTAAACACAGCTATCATACTTAGATCTTTTAAAACTGTGTGCTAACATAAATGAATCAAACCTCTTGTTCCACTGACGAGGGGACTGTTTCAAACCATACAAGGATCTCTTCAACTTGCACACATAATTTTCCTTGCCAGGCACTATGAACCCTTCTGGTTGGTCCATGTATATGTCCTCCTCAAGCTCTCCATGCAAAAATGTAGTCTTCACATCTAACTGCTCAAGCTCAAGATCATGTGAAGCAACAATACTAAGGAAAGTACGAATTGAACTATGTTTTACCACTGGAGAGAACACATCATTGTAGTCAACACCCGGAATTTGACTGTAGCCTTTAGCAACTAACCTTGCCTTATACTTTGGAGGCTCGCTTGGAGATAAACCCTCCTTTCTCTTGAAGATCCATTTGCAGCTGATGGTCTTCTTATTCTTAGGCAAAGCTACAATCTCCCATGTACTGTTCTTCTCAAGAGACTGCATCTCCTCATGCATAGCAGAAATCCAATTCTCAGTATCACCACAACGAGTAGCTTCTTTATAGGTTGCTGGCTCATGAACATTCTCCACTTGTTCAGCATAACTCAAAGCATAGTAAGACAAATTGCACTCTTCAATAAGACGCTTAGGAGGTGCAATTGTCCTTCTTGACTTGCGTTACACTCTTCAATAACTACGCTCCGGCCCAAGCCTCCAGCGACGGGCCTCCGCTTCGCTCCGTCAGAAGCCCGGCCTATATCCTGGAGTGAATTTGGAACAACTCCAACACGTTTCGCTGAAAAAACAAGCCGAAATACTGTTCCAGCTGATTTGTTGTGAGAGAAAAACATGGTTCCGGCTGAAAAAACAAGCCGAAAAAGATGGATTATTAGATGTTGCCAGAGTAAAAAGTATTTCCATGTAGCTCCCAATAACGTTCACCTTATATTATATCATTATGCCTAGCTACATTCTTTAAGAAAGGAAAAACATCATACCTACTTTCTATTAAGTGCACTGTACTTTATATTTAGCTTATTTTCTTCTATATATACTACTGGCTACCTTCATATATACACCAGCATGGGGTGGGTGGGTGGAGAGAGAGAGAGAGAGAGGGCTCAAAACTATCAGGTATCTAACTAAAAGGAATGAGTGCTAAACCTGGGAGAACCATACGCCTTGGGAATGAGTGACATACAGGAAAACCCATAAGCCTCACTATTTCAGTTACTGTCTCCAATAAGTAGTCGTATGTTGTATCTGAGTGGGGTGATATGTGTTAGCACATCATAGCAATTTCTCTCAGGCACTAACTCCACCAGCTCCAGTTTCGGTACCATCTCGGCGGGCGGCGGCACCCCAGTCGGTTTTGCTTCTCGTGGTTGCTGCTCCACTCCTTCCGGACGCCCCTCCTCCAATGGTGGCTGTGGCTCTGGTTCATGCAATGGTACTCGCAACCCACGTTCTTTAATCCGTGGACTCGTCCCTTCCAGTTGTGGACCGGCCCAGGTCAACGCAGAAAACGAGAGGGTGTATTAAAATGTCGGGATATTGGCATGAAATTTGAGACGCTTAAGCGAAGCCATGCTAGGAGTAATGTCTCGGTACTAAGGGCTATTCTTGTAATAATGGGCCGCCGTACTGTCCGCCTCGCCCTATAAGGTAGCGTTTGGTTGAGAGTCAAAGTGGGGTGGGACGGTCCTGACTCTGATTCGTGGGATGGGACGGCTTCATTTTCTATTTGGTTAAGGAGGGATGGGATGAACCCATTTTCTGTTTGGACCAGAGACAACAAAAGTGGGATTAGCTACTGACAGGTGGGACCCAATTGTCATTTTTTTTAAAAAAAATCTTCTTTTCTCTTTCCTCTCCTTATCTCTTCGATCCCAACCGCCCACCTCGTCTCCTCCGCCGGCGCCTGGCTTCCCCAGCAAGCTTGCCCCGCGCCTCCATCCAGCGAGCTCGCCCCGTGCCTCCTTCCCCCGAGCTCACCCCGTGCCTCCTTCCTCCAAGCTCGCCCCGCGCCCACGAGGCGGCAGCGCTCGCCCACGAGGCGCCGACGCTTGGTGGCCAGCGAGGCGGCGTGCTTGCACTCGCCCACGAGGAGGCCTACGAGGCGGCGGCTCTCGCCCGCGCGGCGGCCCGCGAGGCAACGTGCTCGCCCCGCTGGGTTCCTCCGTCTTCAAGCTCCCGCGCGCCCGTCCTTCTTCCTCCCATCCTCTCCCGCGCGGCCGCAAGGCCGGAGCTCACTCGCGCAGCGGCGGCGGCGCCTGAGGCTGGCCGCGGCCGAACCTTGCCCCTCCTCTCTTCTTCCACGCCGGCCAGCGAGCGCCTCGTCCCACTTGGGACGGCCCCCGTCCGAGAAATCTGAGGGGACGGAGTGAACCCGAATCTCATGCGAATATTCCCGAGTGGGACGTCCTCGCTCCCGAGAGACTCCCAACCGAACATCAATCGTCCCAGGACTGTCCCGTTCCATCCCACCTCGTCCCTCCATCCAAACACAGCCTAAGTAGAGCCCTTAGGGGGGCAGTGTACTGGTGACGCAAGTGTTGATATACGAAGGCTTCAATGAGATATGAAAAATAGAGACGGCGCTAGGAAAAAGAGATTAGGATTGGGTGACACTAGGAGAAATGCACCGAAAGCTTCAATGAGATTAAGGAGTCTAGTATTTAATTTGAGATCGGAGAGGATAAGATTTCTTCCCCACGTACAAGCCTCTCATAGACACGAGCCCCGAACCTGCCTTCCATGGGTGGAATCAGCAGCTTCTAGCCTCCAGCATTCCCCATCAACTTGCCTTCCATGATTTGGACACCACAACAATAGCCATGTTCAAAAAATTTGGAATATGACTCAAATGTTTTGAATGGTCCATGAAATTCACGCTTTGATGAAATTTTTGCTCAATTTTGATCAAATTTTGACCCAAAGTCAAGAAGCAACAAATGAACTAGAGTTGTCTCAAGTTTAAGCAAACTTTTTCTCAAGTTTGACCAAAATTTGACCAATGAATCATGGGAAGTTGGAGGTGAAGAACAGGAGTGGTTGAATCCAGAGGTAGGATTGGATTCATGAGTAAGGGCCTATTTGTGAGAGCTCTAGTATCTCCAGATCTGCAAAAAACAAAACAACTCCACTCTAACTTTTCAATCCAAACACTTCTAGGTCCAAGCAGATCCAACATAGAACAAATCTATGAAATCCATGGTGACGACAGTCTGACATATGGGTATATTAAGTCCCTGGGAAAGAGGAAGCCGACCGACAGACCCCCTGACGGATCCCATGGATCGCTCAACAGGGGGAATGGGCCAAATAATATGAATGCAATTGTAATAAAAGTAAAAAAAAGAAATAAAAATAATGTCGTGTCCAATTCATGTGATGACCTCTACTACTACAAAAAACATTTCTAGGGGCGGCTGGTAACCCTTTGTAGGGGCAGTTTGCCCAGCCGCCCCTACGTAAAGGTTTCTACAAATCATGCATTTGTAGGGGCGGTTCCCAGGCCGCCCCTACAAATTGATTTGTAGGGGCGGCTCGTATTACCAGCCGCCCCTATAAATCGATTTGTAGGGGCGGCTTATACTACCAGCCGCCCCTACAAATCGATTTGTAGGGGCGGCTGTAGTACCAGCCGCCCCTACAAACAGGTATTTGTAGGGCCGGTTCAATCTAGAACCACCCCTACAGTATGTTTTTCCGCAAAAAAAAAAATTCAAATTTACAATTTAAAATCGCGTTGCCGAACGTCCCACGACCAACGTTCCGAACCGCGTTCGCGTTACTGAACGCCCCGCGACCAACATTCCAAACCGCGTTCGCGTTGCTGAACGCCCCGCGACCAACGTTCGCGTTGCCGAACGCCCCACGACCGCGACTACAAGCACAAGAGTATTCTATAAACTACAATTATAAGTCCAATTCACAAGAATATATACAATCCATCATTAAATATACAAATTCCATACACATTGTTATCAACGTCCTAGAGGTAGCCTTTCAGTCTCACGAAGGTGTTCGTATTGAGGATTTGTACCTAACTCAGACTCTCGGTCATAGTAGGCGCCTCTGACGTGTACAATCTGGTCCAATATGAAGTTGCAAAGGTCACCGATGAGCTCTAAGAGTTGGTCATCCTTGTATGTGTCTCTTTTTATTCCTTTCTCTTCTCTCCACTACAAGAGAACAAGTTTCGGTTTAGTATTTCATACCATTTACGAAGTTTTTATACTACGGGTGAAGAGGTTCAAACTTACCCTTAAGGGGTGTCTCCTGTAGGCACCGGTGTTACTCATTATAGAACATATATGGTATCCACAATGTACACTCCCAGGCTTCTGCTTGGGGCACTGTGTGTTTTGCATATGAAAATGTTAAGTAATGCTTTTGACAGCCATGTAACGGAGTACTGAAGAAGTAAGTTACACTTACCGCACATAGTGTTTTTATAGCCAGCTTTTCCTTCCTTGCTGGATCATGCCTTCCATGATGATTAGTGACATAGAACCTAAACGCCCTGTTCGAATTATTTTAGCAAATACAACTTGTTAGTATCCAAAAGTGAATATTACAAGTATGTATACAAACATATAAGCTAATAAGGATTGTCGATATGTATACGTCTTGAGAATCGATATGAAGTCTTTGTATGTCACCGTGTCCTTATCTAATGAATCAAAGACCCATGCCATGCTCCTCCCGACATCGACGGCTATATAAATTCAGTGGTTGCTGCATGGATTTAATCATAGAACTAGATAAGCTCTTTTGCATCGAATAAAATATATCGAACAAAGCTTTAAGTATAGAGTTGAGCTTACTCGAAGTTGTATGGTAGCCATATAGTATAGTGTTGTTGGAGATTTTTAAAAGCCAGGGCAATGTATGCCGCAACCTTAAGGGACTCTTCCCTTAGTTTTGCCGTACGGATGTGCTCTTTCTCCCGAAGAGTCTTTGCAGCAGCTAGCTTTTTGGCATCTAGTGTCCACCGTTTAGGGTAATTGAAATTTGTTTGGGCTATAGCTTGAGGGTCCACATACCCGGCTTTCACACTTGGCATTTGTTTGACAATGTGCACTTGCATTCTACAAATCACGGCGTGGGTTAGTTACAACAAAATTCAAAGATTACATTGATATCATATCGGGAGGACAAGGACTTATAGGCACCACGTGCGAATTAGATTCATCTCCATTTCTCCTAGGTGAAAGCATGTTTGCATGTCATTGAAGTCAAAGACAATTTTCCCGGCTGGGCTTCCAAATGTGCCGGTGGGGAAGCATACTTGTATGATATCTATGCTCGTTGGGAGAACATGCAAGTACCAATCATGGAACCTTCTCATTCCAAGTGGTAGGCGTTGGATGTCCCGGTTTGGTAGGAAGGGCTTGCCTCTTTCATATGTTTTTGGGCAATCCTTTGATCATTTGATGGCATCAACATTTGGATACTGCTTTGCAATTTGGTGGAGTTTGCTAGTGACGGCCTTCTCAGAACCCCGTGATGGGACTTTTTTAACTTGGTTCTCAGGCTTAAACTGGTCATGGGAATACCACTTGGACACCGACGAGACGTCTGTGATCGGAACATAAACTGGCCTTATGATGATTGGATGCTTCTTTCGAAGTTCCCATTCAGGCACGTCCTCATCTTCTTGTGGTGCAGCTTCTTCAGGAGGCACTCGTTGTTCATGTATCGGCTGTGCTTGTTGAGAAGACTGTGGTATCTCATGATGCACTTGCTCGGTACGAGCTGGAGAAGGTTGTGGCATCTCATCAGGCACATGCTCGCTAGGAGGTAGGGAAGAATGTGGCATCTCAGGAATATGGGGGTCAAGAGACGGTGAAAATATCTCCCCGACCTCAACAACTCGCTCCAAATTTGGGAGAGGAGGAGGTAGCGAAGAAGCAATCAATATAATGTCCCGTTTGTACCAGAGGATAAACTGCCCCATAACATCTCCGAGTAACACCAGCCCCTCGGGAGTTGCGTAGTCTATCCTCCACTGCATGAACTCGGGCTTCACTGTATGCACCTCGACCCTAGTGTAGTCCGGCGATATCTTATTATTGTGGTGTAAGCCACCAGGAGGATGTGCCACACCCGTTGCCACCTCCATCACAGTGTTCTGCCAGCCACTGAGAAACACCAAGGTGCAACTAGTTGGTTCCCGTATGAGATCGACTGGGGTTGTGGCTGTAGTGGAACCTTGGCTGCTAGGAACTTTTGGAGGGCTGCCAACTAATGCCAGTTCTCCCGGCGGCGTCACTAATAT
This sequence comes from Miscanthus floridulus, assembly GCF_019320115.1. NCBI lineage: Eukaryota > Viridiplantae > Streptophyta > Magnoliopsida > Poales > Poaceae > Miscanthus > Miscanthus floridulus. The sequence continues at coordinate 113,816,517 of NC_089588.1, read as the reverse complement.
CTGTGGCTCCGTAGACAGTCCTTGCTCCTCCAGCGCCTTCACAACTAGAGCCTTCACTTGGAGCTCAAGACTAGTCTCCTGGTCTCGGCCATGTTTCTTGTACATGTGCCTGTCCTCTTCGAATCCTTGCTTCCAGGTCGTCATTTTCCCTAGCCCCCTGGTGCAGCCTATGTGCTCCTTATTTTCCAAGCCAAGGCTAAGCTCGTCCCTCTCTCTGGAAGGATTGAATGAGCCCTCTCCTTGTCTTCAGCATATTTCAGTATCCTTGATACCGCCTCTTGGGTCTCCGATTTATCAAACTTAAGATTACTGTCGGATGATTCTGTACTCCTCGCATATATCCAGTTCCTTGAGCGTACCTTCAAATTCGTCACATCGATATTCCCAGCAGCTGCGGCCTCTTCGTCCATCTTCCTAAACTGCTCTTCCTTGGCATAGTAGCCACCGGGGCCTAGATGATGGTGGTGTTTGTTCCTCTTTGCCAGCTCGGTGTTACGGGCACTGAGCTCCAATGTCTCCAGTGAAGTCTTCTGAGCCACGAGCTCCTTCCATTGACTAGGAGTTATTTTGCCGAACTCGTTGAAGGGAGTTAACCCTTTTTGGATATACGTCGTGTTGAGCTCCGACCTCCAACGTCGGAATGACTCTCCCATCATCCTGATAGCATTTTGTTTACCAATTCGTGCTTACCCTCCAGAAATCTAAAATTGACCTTCAGCTGCCTATCCCATAGTGCATTCTTTGTGTTCTCTGGTACATCTTTCCAATTAGGGATTGTTGGGTTCAATTTATCTCTTACTAGGGCCCCGATCGCATTACGGAATTTTCCTCTTAATTCCTTCAGCTCAAGGATCTCTCCTGCTGGCCCGACCTCCGTTATCACATAGCATGCCTTATCTGGATATAGATTTCTTTTTCTATCCCCTCGTTTCCTCTTAGGCTTGGTAGTCGTGGTTGTGTCTTGAGTTTGTGGAGCAGAGGCATCGTGATCCGTCTCTGTGGCTGTTGCCTCTGCTCTCCTTTCCTCTACTCCATCTTGTCCAGCGAGATGTCGCGGACGTCGATGTCGTCTTTTTCGAGTTTTAGGAGGGACCTGTATATACGACAGGTCAAAGTGTTAGCAGAGGTAACGCAACCAAAGCTTTAGCAAAATTTTCAAGCTAAGGCTTTTTCCCTACCTCCTCGTTCAGGTCAAAATCCTTGTCCAAATCTTCCTCCGTTGGCCTCCTTCTGACTTCACGTGGGAAAGGATCATCGGGACTTTCATATCCCTCTTCTGAGTCATCATCATCATCATCCTCTTCTTCTTCGCCTTCAGCAGCCTCTCCTTCGGGGCCTTTCTCCTCATCACACTGTCCTGAGTAAGCATCACTTCTAGATTATTTTCTACCTCGTTATCGAACTGTTCCTGAGTAAGCTGGTCCTCTAGTGCTTGCTCCTCAAGGGTTGGCTGCTCATCAGGCTTGGGGCATCGGGCTGCACTATCTGGTGTCCGCGATATTATTTCGCGCTTTGTTCTAACAGATACAAGAACGTGTGCTTTAGGTACGCGAGAAGGTATAAGAAATAAAAATGTCTATAAACCAAAGTAGTCCTATAAAACAACAATATATTAAAAAAACAAGTAGTACCAGTAGTAGAGGCCTCAGAAATATGTCAATCATCATATGATCATGAACTTGGAGCATCAAGGCATCATAACAGAGAAGAGAGGGGAAGGTAATGTAGGGGCGGCTGCTAATGATGTCAAGTTCCTCACAAGTTCTTGATCATCAGCTCATATTCCATATAATGTATGGACTTGAACAATTTCATCATCGGCAAAATAAAGGAGAGGAGAGGAGAGGGGAGATTTGGCAAAAAAAAAAAGCAGGTGCTGCTTCCCAGAAAAAGCAACATGACAATGTAAGAACAGCATATGCTTCCGAACCTGATAAGCAGATCGGACAATCAAAAGTAGTAGACAGTAGTAGTAGGAAAGTAGTAGTATGAGTGTACTAGTGAACTGGACAACATGTTAGTACTTAGTAGTAGTACGAGTGTACCAGTGAACTGGATTAGAAGGACGAAGAAGAAGTTTGCAATTGAAAAGTGAGTATGCCAAAGCAGCAGGAGCAGGAAGAGCACATGGCCTGGCGGTCGTATGTAGGCCTAGGCTCTACTAGGGTAGGGGGGTAAAGACGACGGCCGTGTTCATTTGAGAGCACTGCTTTTCAGCGATAGAACAACAAATCAGCGTCATCAGCATCGTCCGATCAGGGCCGACGACGACATGGAGGGTGGGAGAGCTGACCATCGTCGACTCAGTTATCTTTTGTTTTCAGATCTTATCCAAAAGTCCAGGCAACCAGATTTGCTTAAGAAAAAGGAGGTGCAAAAGGGAAATAATAAGTAGACAGGACGGAGGCTAGTGACTAGTGAGAGAGATGATCCCCCACTCAAACACCACACTAGTGCAGAGAATCAACACATGAATGATTGTCATTATAGTTAGGGTCTGTTTAGATTCCAAAAAATTTTGCGCAGTACCCGTCACATCGAATCTTGCGGCACATGCATGGAGTACTAAATATAGACGAAAAAAAAACTAATTACACAGTTGGTCGAGAAATCGCGAGACGAAACTTTTGAACCTAATTAGTCTATAATTAGACACTAATTACCAAATACAAATGAAATGCTACAGTGAGCCAAAATCCAAAAATTTTTGGATCTAAACGGGGCCTTAATTAAAGGCGGTGACGCCAACCAAAGCCACACAAGGAAACAGCCGCGATTCCTTATCAAAAGCTGGTTTGCCACCACCACAGTACACACAGTAGCACACACCCCCAGTCTACTTATTACGTGAAAAAGGCGGTGACGAAGGCGGAAGGGTTATGTGAAAAATTGGAATCGCCGCGACAGCTCCGTTTCCGGAAGGAAGTCACGATCGTGACTTGTGCTCCACCTCCAGCAGGCCACGTTTTTGGGCCAAGGAAGACAGCTTAGGCTGATTTTCTAATTAAAACAAAGCCCAAAATTATTATATATGCTTAGGATACTTAGTAAATCTTGGGGCCCATGATTTTTGGGGGCCCAGTTCGGTCGCACGGGCCCATGGACGCCCCTGGTCAGAGATACCGCATCCGCTCAAATAGATAATAACTAAAATAAAATAGCATCTCATATACGCTCATGCAACTTCATTAAACACTTTCTTTTCTAAAATACGATTCCATTCCACTCAACATGTATCCCCTCAGCCAGCATATACAATGCAAATCCCATCCAACAACCAACAACACCCTTATGTTTTAGTCAGCAGACAAGGGGGACAAGCTGGGATCAGGGGATGGGAATCCTAGGATTCTTCAGCCTCTGTTCAAGATGGGGATGGACACCCAACCAACCTGCTGCCAACTGGATCTCCAAGCCCTCCAGTTTAGTACTACATCATCGCAAGTGACACATGATTATGTTACAGCAAGGTTTCAAGATCTTTGCCAGATCCTGGGTTCAGCTAGTACTAATGCTACCACTGATTGCTCAATTTCCTACTGGAAACAGGAGAATGGCTAAACAACATGGGAATTTTAAGTTAGGGCAACACTGAGCTGGTGTTGCCTTCCTTCCAGCACCTAGACCTAGGAGGGGTCCTAACATACATGGCGTACACTCATACATACATACAGGATAGGACCTGAACTGAGCTACTGCCAACAGCTGATGACTAATAAATAAGTACTTAGACTACTAGTACTTATATTATTCTCAAGCACTAATCCAATCCAGATAAGAGCTCAAAAGGAAATCAACTTAACTGCTAAGTAAATGACAGCAAGCAGACGCAGCACAACAGAGAAAGGGAGAGGAGGAACATACATGTGTCGTCGGTGCGCGGGGGCAGGGGGCCGGGCGCGGGGCGCCGGGAGCGTGCATCGTCGGCGTGCGGGGCGGGACGCCGGGGGCCGGGCGCCGAGGGCCGGGTGCGGGCGCGGGACTGGCGGCGTGGCCGGCGGCAGAAACCCTAGGCGCACGGGGGCGGGCGCCAGGGGCCGGGTGCGGGACGCCGGGGGCCGGGTGTGGGCGGGCGCGGGCACGGGACCGGAGGCGTGGCCGGCGGCGGAAACCCTAGGCGCGCGGGGCAGCCTGACGGCGTCGGAGGAAGAAGACAGCGCCCAGATAGTCTGACTCCCGTGCGCCCTATTTATACTTGGGACTATTTGTAGGGGCGATTTCTGATCCAGCCGCCCCTACAAATGCATTTGTAGGGGCGGTTCCTGATCCAGCCACCCCTACAAATATATTTGTAGGGGCGGTTCCTGATCCAACCGCCCCTACAAATAGTTTGTATTTTTTAAATTATAAATTCTATATTTTTTATATCATAAAAACACAAAGTAATATAAAAAATTGTGTATATGCACAAATATAATATTTTTGTATTATTCTATATATGAATATATATATATATATATAAAACAATTGTAGTCAAACGATATAGAAAACAAAAAAACAAAAATTAAAAATTTGAATTTTAAAATTTTGACTACAATTTTATGACA